>NW_023468266.1:0-6045 GCF_013731165.1 Rhagoletis pomonella | reverse complement strand
GCGAAGAACAAAATTAAAAGAGATGGGAAATGATAGCAGACGGGCACACGGTATACACAAAACTTGTGGATGTGGAAAGACCTCAATACAGAATGCAAAGATAGCCGAAATAATGATGATATGACTGATTTTCCAACTGGCCGAACTCACAGTATCTGGCCGGCAACCACTAACTATTCAGATCTTAGAAAGTAAATAACGTAAAAGCATAGAAAGATTAGGAAGACAGCTTCATACATTGGCAACAATTTGCGTAACGTTAATCGGGCAAAATACGTAGCAAAAAAATTGGATGGCAAACAGAGAGATAGTTACTATCTACTCACTACTCTAGGTTATACGGACTTCTGAAAGTGGCAGCAAAAATAATCAAAATCAAAATTTTTCCTCTTGCCGATAGAAGTGATGATACCAAACTGTACGTTTCTAAGTATAAATTTAGAGGATGCTCACGATGCTCATATTTTACTCTAGAAGTATTGTGTACATATATTAATCAAACAATTGATTAAGCAACTTTAAACCATTTAAAATTTAAATTATATAAAAAAAATGCCAAAAGCAGCAATAGCCTTTTATAAAAATCACCAATCAATTTTGCCAGTTTCACTGCGATCCAGTAGCGCATTTTAAGGTCATTGAGCACCCTGTATTGGTAGAAAATTGAAAGTTGGTATTGATATTACAGATGATTTAAGTTTTCTAATTGCTGTCGAAAAACCATAACATTCGAATGAATGGTTGCTGAAATAATACAAGAAGTGCAAAAGCCTGCCTTAAAGTTTGTTTGCAAATAACTCATCGAAAAATTAAAATTAGCGTAAAAGCTTTGGTGTCAATATTGCACACCCTGTTAACTTTCGAAATCGTCCAATGAAATTAAAAAAATTGAAAATTCAACTTTTGGTAGGCCACTTCAGAAAACTTGACTCGGATATCAGAAGGAAAAAAACTAAGGGGGTGCCCCATTTTTTAGTATGGAATTTTTTTCCCATACAAAAACTGGACCACTTTAATGTATAGTTACATACATATATGTACCCTGAAGTGAAAAGCCAAACCAGTCAGCAAAAATACTAGTTCATTAACCATAGCGTTCAGCGACATCTGTCTTTGAATTGCCAAAGCCAAAAAATAAAACGCAATTAATTCCTTTTCTTCCAAATGTCAGCTGTGGTGTCACGTCAAGACTACCAATTCTGGTTCTGAGATCGCAGGTTCGAGTCCGCTTGGCGGTGGTTGAGATTTTTCAAATTAAATTAATGTAAGTCAATATAATTATTTCAATTTAAATATAATTAACAATTTTGAAAATCTAATTTCATTGCAGAAAAAACATGCATATGAAAAGAAATACTTGTGTCATAAAAAAAAATATTGAAAAAAACTTTTTTAAATTAAATTTAAAGATTACAATTAAAACCCTAAATAAAAAATAAAAAGAAAACATATTCCTGCGCCAGAACTCGAACCTTGGACCTCAGGTATACCCCGCCAGTGTTTTGCTCTGTCCGCCATTGCGACTGTGGAGCGTCGCGAGCAAAATGGCATACTAATATTTTTCACGGAGGATGAATTGGTAGACTATCTCATCAACTTATGATGCTACTAGTATTTATACTGGTAGAAGCTGACATCGCTATGTTAAAAATACCAGTCGCTAACATTGAAAAAGAACAGAATGTGGACTAGTTGGGCTGAAACACAAACTGGTAGCAATCTAGTTCACAACTAGTAGCTTTCCCTGTACATGCATTACAGGGTGCCTATCGAAAATGCTTATTTTCTGGAAATTTCGAGACGCTACTCCCTAATTTTATTCGTTTTTATGAGAAATATTATTGTCTATTTTTACAGATTTTTTAAAGGTCATTTAGAGGTCGGTAAATAGGATTTTGTAGATTTACTTACCAGTTTTTGAATGACTATTTTTGATTCGATTTCAAAGGCCGAATACGATATGAAAAGAGGATATATAGGCCTTTAAAATGGTATATAATAATCTATTTTCGGAGTAGGCTTGTTGGGCTTATTTTTATCGGATAAATTAGAAAAATACCCATATTTCTCTTAATTTTTTACATTTTGACCATCGATAATTTCTACAATTTCAAAATATGGAGTACTATCTAAAATTAAATTTTCAAATAAACTAATACCTCATTAATAGTAATCGCATAAAAATTCTCAAAATTAGGCGACTTTTCTTAAATACGGCCTTGAATTTATATGTGTGTATGTACCGGAATTTTAGATTTTTTGAGCAGTATGGAGTTCATCAACAATTATTCAAAATTGATATATACAAACGGTCTTTAGCAAAAAAGTGGTTTTTCAAAAAAATTTGAGGAAAATGGGGGTGGGCTCCCCCCTTGCCCTCCAAAATTTCACTTTAGGCCTGCCACTGGTAATATGCCACTAAGATGTAAACCGTAATACATAACTGTAGCGATGTTCAGCTGCCCGCAAGGACTACTCTGTTTTAGTCTGGCGACAATCAACTTATACGCCACAGCTTTTATTTTATTCGCTCGTATGTGTTGTGCGCATTCAATCCTGTCAACTGCAGCTTGACTTACATGAATACATATATTTTAGATATGCGTGCACGCACTTGCAACTAACGCCCTGCTTAGCTAAACTTGCTTGACTTAACTTTCTTGAAAGAAACGATGGCGACAATATACTACCACAATTTGTATGCATTGTTGTTAAGAACATTCAATATCCTTTTCATATTTTTTGATTTTCTTTGTTAGTCATTTATGTTTTGTGTGTAAATAAATATGTAGCATAAAATATAAAACGAAGGCCGGTTTTAATATTTGTGCGTTGTCAGGGTTCAGATTTTTTTTTTACAGTATTCATGAATTTGCCCAATGGCTACATTTATTATTAATATGTATAGCAACAGGTTGACCGAGCATTGCACGGAGTGCATCTACTTTTTAAACTTTTCAAGGTTTGGATATCAAATATTGGTCATTTGATAGCTTGAAAAAAATATTTTTGAAAAAAAATAAAATTGGGATTTGATATCTGTTAAGCAAATTTCTTACTCAAAAATTTAGGCGCCGACCCTATTGCGAAATATGCAGGAATGATTAGTACATATCTTGACCGTATATGTGCTGTGTAACAAAATGCTGATTGAAATTAACAACATAAAAATTTGTTTTGCATAGAAGCGTGGCAACCCTGATCGAAAATATTTTCTGACCAAAGTCCTTAACAATATGTTTCATTTGATATACATATTGCGATGTTTTAGATTAATTGTGTAAAATTGAAAATAATTGGCAACCTTACACTACCATTTTATGATACCATTTTGTATATAGGGAAAGCATTGTTTAAGAACCTTCTCTTAGTTCCATGAATAGTAAAATTTTACCTTTTTTCTAAACAAAAAATTAAATAAATATGAGATTCAAAACAGGTGTCAACCCTATTAAAAATATTTTTTAATTAAGGATCTTTAAAATACCTTCCATTTGATGCTCATATTATGATGTTTTAATTAACTTGTAACTAATTTCGAACAGGTGGCAACCTCATACGAGTCTTCTCGGAGATGATGCCTATTCAAATAACCTTAAAATCTAAATCATTATCTGCATACAAAATTTCATCAAAATCGTTAGAGCCGTTTCCGACAACCCTGTGGATATATATATGTATATACAAGAATTGCTCGTTTAATGTAATAAGCAGGGAACGGATTTTATGGAAATTGCCTTTTTTCTGCTAAAGAGATAGAGTATATTCGATTAAGAAAGTCCACGATTTAGCTTTCCCTGATTCCATATATACACATTTTATGTTGTTTTTTTTTGCCTTTTTTATGAGATTTGCCTTTTTTTGCCTTTTCTACCTTTAAAAAAGCAATTATAGCATTAACAATTTTTTTTTTAAAGATTAAAAAATGTACACATGCCCATGCGGCTTATGGAAGCGCAGGGACCTCTTGCCAAATTGGTGTTGGAAAAATTCAAAGCCGTTTTCTCAGCTAACGTAGGCTTGGAGACAATAAGGGGTGTGGATAAAATTGTAAAGGGCGAGGAAAACGCCCTTATTCCTGATAATATGAACGTTTCAAACGTTCCATATTTCAATTGGGCGCCGGTTCTATCAACTTACGTCGAGCGCACATTCAAGGCTTTTCTTCGCGAAAATCGAATGAAAATGCTGCCAGAAAACTTCAAAATGCATCTTGTGGTTCAATGTTACTACAACTACACAGATTAAAGTTTTATGAGTTAGAAACTCGAAAGGATAAAATAGTGAAAAATTCAAAGTACAACTTTTTCATATAAGGAAACCAATTCATATTTGTAAAGTAAATGTATTTTTTTATTGTTCTTCATATTTTCTGTATTTTTTTAGTGCCTTATTTTGTTTTTTTTTGCGATACCTAGTTCCTATTCCTTATTTTATTTTGCCTTTTTTTATAGGTTTTTAGGTCCTAAAAATCCGTTCCCTGGTAATAAAATATGCAAGTACAAACGAGGTTACCGAAGCAGTCCAGTAGCTTGTTAGAGATCCGTGCTACCAATCGGTAGGATCTAGATCCGATCTCCGGTACAAGGAACATCTAAAAATAGGCAGGTAATGGCAAACTTCCGAGTGTATTTCAGCCGCAAAAGAAAACCCACCTGTCCAATTACCTTCACTATTCATCACGCTGCCGGCAATTTAATTAGTTTGAATGCAATTTATAAACTACTTTATTTTCAATGATAACTCACTGTCGATGATATCAGCTGACACGTTAACGTACGTGAGTGTGGCTCACACGATGAAACTTATGACAGCGCCATGTAAATGAAAACTCACCACCGTGTACATGCGACGGTTACGCGTACTTCTCTCTCTCTCTCTATCAACAGTAAATTTTATATGTTGCTACGTCAAACAGACACGGCATACGTACACGTCGGTGAGTGTGGGCACCTTAAGAAATAAACCGGTTGCGTCAATAACGTTTTGAAAGTGTAATTTTGTTTGATTGCTATCTAACGGTGATTTTTATTTTACAAAAACAAAGTGAGGTTTCTGTTATTTTGGAGTATTCTCTACAGAATGGCATCCAAAAATAATGTAAAACTGCGTTTACGAAATTGGACTTTCGCACAGCCAAATTAATCATTTGACGTAATGTGCCCCGTAACAAACTTTCAAGTCAAATTGAAGCTGATTATGTTAAGTGACATTTTGAACAGTTCTAGCTATTTTTCTTTTGTTTATTTTATTTTTATGATTTTTTTTATAAAAGTCTTGCACCATATATGTATTTAAATCAAACACACATTTCAAACTTCGTACAAAAAATATAAAAGTTGAATAAACGTTAACAATTGCACCCAAAAATTTTAAACTTTTGATTCAGAATTTTTAGAAAAATTTTAGGTATAGGGGTACAATATTTCGATATAGAACAATCCTAGGGGTGAGAGCATTACAATCCCGACTTTACTGTTTTTGGACCACCCTAGTGTATACGCACTGTCATCCTTAGAAAAGCTCTGAAGGTATGTATGTACATATGTATTTATGTATTTCCTATGTAAAATTTAAAATATTTCTGCAATGGTTGCAAAATTTCAAATGAGTTAAATACGTCTGTGTACTATTCGTTTGAATTGAGCATGATAACTATGTGAAAAAAAAACAGATTTAATTTCTGCAGAGCTTTGAGAAATGAAATCATAATCATGTTGTCCACAACAAATTGTTTATAAACTGTGGTTTTAATTAGTTTTTTATTTAAGCGCGACTTGCTTTGTATGGCAAGATATAAATTACGTTTAAAAAAATCTTTTCAATTCACATCACATTATGCCCAACACGTACATATATACACACTCGTACATACATATTTACTTCTAAAGTTTCGCAAGCAAGGAAAGCGAGAAAATGAAACAAGCGACCATCTTAAGTCCATAACATCATTTTAAGCCAAAGTTAAAACATTTATGAAAAATAAGTTGCAAAAAGGCACTACCAACGAATTAAGGATACTAACTTTGCAAAAGCGTGCCAGAA
>NW_023468265.1:0-6046 GCF_013731165.1 Rhagoletis pomonella | reverse complement strand
AGAATTCTCTTATACTTACAACGTATAGGGTAACCATATATAAGCTACTTAAATTCTAAACACTAAAGGTGTCACTACACTATCACGGGACCAACATTGAGCCCTATGATTGCTATTGCGCCGACAGCAGTGGTAAAAGTCGAGGCGGTGGGGCGCCTTCATCTAGTCCGCGCTCTCATCGATAGTTGCTGCGCCACCACGATAATTTCAGCGGACCTAGGTTGGGAGTTGAGGCTGGAACAGACACGAGTCGGAAATCAAACGGGTTGCGTCTTATGCCTCGAGGAAAGCACGGCGCTAATAAACGTATTTCGACCCACGCGACGGTTAAAAGGAGCTACCACCTCGTATCGCCAGCCAGCAACGTAGATCCTGCCGTCGTCACAGCATACCAGCATATTCGGTTGGCCGACCGACATTTCTATAGTTCGACGCCCAAATTCCTTTCCCATCTTCGGATGGGTACTCTCTGGCGTTACCAGAACATAAACATAAACAAATACATTTATATTTAAAACTTTTCTGATTGAATGAAGTCCTACTTCTGAATTTTTTGACATTTATTTTTACGAATCTTTCGTTTTTTCAATGAAAGTGCACTTGAAAATGTCCACGTGTCTTTACTCTTATACTTTACATCTCTTCCCCTCAAGCAGCAACTTAGGTTCGAGGAGACGCAAGTGAAATGATGCGGGACGACGAACGAGGAATCTAGCTCCTCTCCAACGAAACCAGAGAAACACATTTTTTAAGAATTTTTATAATATTTTGTTTGGACATGTATATATGTACATAGCTGATCTGGTAGTTGCTGCATAAATGTTGGATGTTGCTTGCCGCAAGGGGCCGGTATGTTTAGGCCTTCACCATAATTTTTCTATATTTTTGCGACCCGGCCTAATGTTAGCATATGAGCATATGTACACACACGTACTAATATCAATTCGCGCCGTTAACTAAAGTTTCCCGCCGGACAAGAAACCTTCGTTAAGTTTCCCTTAATATCGGTTGTCCGGCGGTCCGGTTTAAAATCCCGCAAGTCCTGTACTTCACCTCGGTTTAGAAGATCAACGCGAGCGCAGCAGCTACCAGGCCACTCCAGTCCAAAGGTATTTAAATATTTTGTTATACCAACATATATATATATATATATTGAAATAAATTGACCCTGCATTGAATTAACACTAAAATCGAAATATCTTGGTTCTATTTTTATTTTTCTTATATTATTTATAGTTCTTTCTGCTATATTTACACCGGAGCGTGATTCGCAAGCGCCCCCGTGTAATCAGCTGTCAAGAAGCCGGATGCCTTTTTAAAGGGGCTAAGGCCTTTAACCTGCCGCCTGCCTGAATATTGGACATAATATTTATTTTGGACAAATAGGGCCCTCTACGCAGACTTCGATTGCGAAGATGTAGTTGGGTATGTGCGAATTGGCAGACTTATCTGGAATATTCGTTCAAATACACAGACAGACAAAAAAGTACTCTCATCGCCCATCTTTGATCCGTAGGTATACCATAATTGAGATCCTTAGTCAATCATAGTTATTATCATTCACAGCAGTACCTTTTTTGGAATTCTGACCTTGTAGGGTTTTAGAAGGATAACTCAGGATTATTGAGGAATGGCTTTAGCACCTCTAAATGACCCCGAAGATCTCCAACCTTCTTGCTGATCATATTGAGCAGTCGTATGGCGCTCCAAAACGTCTCTTTTTCAAACAAGATAGACAAGGACGTTGGAAAGGTGTCCATAGCTCCTATGATGACCACGTGCTCCAGTCAGTGAAGATTGCTCAAGGTGGCACCTGCCTTTACTTGCTTAGCTTTTGGCCACTGGGCCAGTGCCGAATATGTAATATGCACATATGTATATAAGGTTAGTTTTGGTGATATTTCCCAAGTCTTAACTTGAAGTCTCTGTCAGGTGGGCAAAGGTCGACTTCAGTGCATTTATTGACAAACCCTTTTCATCACACCAGTCTTCGGGACATATAAAAACATTTGTAGTTTCTACTTGAGTTCAATTGAAACTAATGGCGTTTTTGTTTCTACAAAAAATGTTGCCTTCTCACCGCACTCTTCTTAGTGTTTGTGCCTATAGGGCAAAGAGAAGGTTGCATTTTTCGTTAGAAACTAAATCGGTATAAGTTGTAGACACATATTGTACATTTACATCTTTACGTATAACGGGTGATTTTTTAAGAGCTTGAAAAACGCATAAAATTTGCAAAATCTCATCGGTTCTTTATTTGAAACGTTAGATTGGTCCATGACATTTACTTTTTGAAGATAATTTCATTTAAATGTTGACCGCGGCTGCGTCTTAGGTGGTCCATTCGGAAAGTCCAATTTTGGGCAACTTTTTCGAGCATTTCGGCCGGAATAGCCCGAATTTCTTCGGAAATGTTGTCTTCCAAAGCTGGAATAGTTGCTGGCTTATTTCTGTAGACTTTAGACTTGACGTAGCCCCACAAAAAATAGTCTAAAGGCGTCAAATCGCATGATCTTGGTGGCCAACTTACCGGTCCATTTCTTGAGATGAATTGTTCTCCGAAGTTTTCCCTCAAAATGGCCATAGAATCGCGAGCTGTGTGGCATGTAGCGCCATCTTGTTGAAACCACATGTCAACCAAGTTCAGTTCTTCCATTTTTGGCAACAAAAAGTTTGTTAGCATCGAACGATAGCGATCGCCATTCACCGTAACGTTGCGTCCAACAGCATCTTTGAAAAAATACGGTCCAATGATTCCACCAGCGTACAAACCACACCAAACAGTGCATTTTTCGGGATGCATGGGCAGTTCTTGAACGGCTTCTGGTTGCTCTTCACTCCAAATGCGGCAATTTTGCTTATTTACGAAGCCATTCAACCAGAAATGAGCCTCATCGCTGAACAAAATTTGTCGATAAAAAAGCGGATTTTCTGCCAACTTTTCTAGGGCCCATTCACTGAAAATTCGACGTTGTGGCAGATCGTTCGGCTTCAGTTCTTGCACGAGCTGTATTTTATACGGTTTTACACCAAGATCTTTGCGTAAAATCTTCCATGTGGTCGAATAACACAAACCCAATTGCTGCGAACGGCGACGAATCGACATTTCACGGTCTTCAGCAACACTCTCAGAAACAGACGCAATATTCTCTTCTGTACGCACTGTACGCATTCGTGTGGTTGGTTTAATGTCCAATAAAGTAAACTGAGTGCGAAACTTGGTCACAATCGCATTAATTGTTTGCTCACTTGGTCGATTATGTAGACCATAAATCGGACGTAAAGCGCGAAACACATTTCGAACCGAACACTGATTTTGGTAATAAAATTCAATGATTTGCAAGCGTTGCTCGTTAGTAAGTCTATTCATGATGAAATTTCAAAGCATACTGAGCATCTTTCTCTTTGACACCATGTCTGAAATCCCACGTGATCTGTCAAATACTAATGCATGAAAATCCTAACCTCAAAAAAATCACCCGTTACTTATGTATATTTACATCTTTACGACCGCCGTTATACGACGGCACCTACCAAAGTACAATCTAGCTTACCAACCTACCAAATGGAAGAATATCTACCAGTTTTGGTAGGAAAAGCCCATGTTTCGCAACACTGGTTACAGAAACGAGCTACAGCGAATACATTCAAAACACTGCACAAGTATGTGTGCGCGTAACCAGTGATGCCAGATTGTTAATAATTTCCCTATTTGAGGGATATTTTGCGGCAAAAATTAATTTAAATTTAATCAATTTAAAATAAAAAGGGATTTTCATTTAACACATGCATCACATTGCATAACTAATAGGGATCCCGGTCCTTTTTAAGTCCCGAATATCCCGGGATTAGTCGACTTAAATCCCAAAATTGCTGGAAACAATTTTTTTGTTAGCCAATTAAATTTTTATCACAAATATCCCCTCTCAAGGACAAAACAAGAATTTTTTGCAACTCTTAATGCTATAATTTCTTTAAGATCGCATTTCCATCAAAAGAAGGAATAATTTTGCTTCGCTCAATATGGAATAGGTGATACACATATATTATTATTTTTTACTTAAATGTGTTAACTTTTTTATTATTACTATTATTATTATTTTTTTAAATCACAATTTAAAATATTATCAGTATATTTAAGATAATATTTTAAATTGTGATTTAAAAAAATTTATATTTTTACATAGGCAGTTACAGCTGTACCAAATACAGTCACTTACAAAAATATTTTGCATCGATTTTTTTTGCAATATTAAAAATATTTTTCATGGTATTTTTTTGTTAATTAAAAGAAATATATAGCTCATTATACAACAAAAATCACGTAAATAAGAATTTCACACTTTGGAGAAAGTTGGTTTAAGTTCACCAAATTATCATAAAAATATCAAACCTTTAATCATAATTTTTACAAAAAATTCAGTTATGCAGTTTTATAGCCCATTCAATTTAATACAATAAAGTGCAATTTTAAAGTTGCTAAAAACTCCCTTGATTTTGGAATTTTTCTTACTATCGAGTTTTTTTGTGGCAAAAAACTGTATAATGTCAACCGGATGTTTTAGCAACTTCACAATTGCACATATATATTTGTCAAATTTTATGTTTGTTTTTTATTGATTGAAAATACTGATTTATCGTCTTAATAAATATGTAAATGAATTACAATCAATTGCTTTTTTTTCTTATATATATCTGATTTAAAATACTCTAATAGGATGATCACACTTTTGCCTGAATTTCGGGACAATCCTGGGATTCCGGGATCGACAAAACCCCGAAAATTGACATCCCTAATAATTAATCAATGTTCAAGAATATTGGACACTCTTACGTAAGTAATCGTTCTGAATAAGTGATATTGAGTAAAATTATGTATAAGTATTAAAAATTGTAAGGACAATTTAAAATATTACTCCCTTTTAACAATTCAAGTGCTGATTAAGAAATAATCTTTTCAATTATAACTGGACTTTAATGTAAACAAGTAATTTTTAGCAAAAAAAAAACCGACTTCAACTCCCATATAAAAAAAATATATATATATATATATATCTCATGATCCACTGATCGGATCTCAACCAGATTAGTATGGGACCACCTCTGAGATACTACCTTTCCGATGCAAAAAGAATTATCGGTTGACGTGGTCCAAAGTTATGCGGTAACATACATAAAAACAAGTAAAAAAGTCTAAGTTCGGGCGGAGCCGAACATTAAATACCCGGCGCAAGTATTAAATATATGTTTTTCACCTTTCCGAAAGCTACCGCTACATGGTAAACCGAGGTGTATCCATTTTGAGTAAATTAGCGTCCTTAAATTTCGAAATATTGAAGTTTCAAGCATATCTGAAATTTACTGTTATATGAAAAGCGGCCGTAATTTTAGTTCGATTTCAATAAGTTTCAACGTTTTGCTTCTATGTGGCAAGTACAATAACCACACCGAGTTTGGTACAAATTGGTAGCACGGTTACCGAGATACATATATGTGATCATAAGTGGGCGGTGCCACGCCCATTTTTCAAAATTGTATCCTAAACGTATTTCTTGGTAACGAATTGTTGCAAGCATCAATTTTGAATAAATTAGCTTCAATAATTACTGATTTATCGAAGATTTCGTATTTCTCTAAATTACCGTTATATGGGATTATTGTCCTATTTTAAAAATTTTCGGCCATTTCGTATGTTTTACCAAGGTTAACAACTGTGCCAAGTTCGGAAGAAATTGGTGCAGCGGTTACCAAGATATACACATGTAAACATAACTGGGCGTGGCTACGCCCATTTTCCAAAAATTTATAATATTCTTATTTTTCGTCTAAAACTTATTGTAAATATCAATTTTGAGTGAATAATCTTCAGTAGTTACTAAAATATCGCAGTATTCGTATTTCTGAAAATTACCGTTATATGGGAAGTGGGCGTGGTTATTGTCCAATTTTGAAAATTTTCGGCCATTTAGTATGCTGTATCAAGGCCAACAACTGTGCACAGTTTGGAATAAATTGATGCAGCGGTTACCAAGATATACACATGTAA
>NW_023468264.1:0-6046 GCF_013731165.1 Rhagoletis pomonella | reverse complement strand
AATTGTTTTGAGTTCCTCCGAGCTGTCGCGATTAAATAAACGCAACATTTCTTTAAAACTTTTGATCGATTTAAAGGAAATTTTCCTAATAAAAGCTGAATAGAAATTCACAACAATATGGAGCACAACTGCAATAAATGTGTTGAAGTTGACACCGAAAGAATGGTACAGTGCGACGCTTGCAATTCGTGGTATCATTTTGACTGTGTAGGAGTTGACAGCAATATAGCTGATATGAGCTGGAGCTGCGAAGTATGCCGGCGCAATGTATCAGCTACAAACGCTAAACCAACAGCTTCATCATCGCCAACTACTGAAAAAGGTAAAGGGCACTCGCAACCTGTTCCATCACTTGAGCCAGCTGTGAATTCTCAAATGGATTCACACGTCAGGGCATCTACGCTGACCACGGCGGTCCTCACCATGACAACTACACCTGTTGTCCAAAGCACTGCGACAGCAACATCAACGAGCTTCATAATGTCACAACCACGTGATACAGGGAGCACGTTTCCATTGGCGATGGCGGCAACTTCCTCGCATTTCATGCGAGCTGAACCCTACGCAACTTCGATAGGGCTTGGCGCACTTCCAACGTCAACACAAGCTACAGATGTCAGGCGTTTCACGACGATTCCGACGGCGGCAAGGCCACATGAGTTCGAGACCAGCACTATTTCTAGTTCATCAACCTATACACCACACACATTCACGGATGCAGCATTACGGCAGCAGATGAGTATGACATGCGAGAAGTTTGATAAGTCCGAAGCACAGCGTAATCTTCAACTGGAGCGGCTGAAGGAAGAGATGGAAATGCAGCAACAGTATTTGGATAGTAAATACAAAATTCTGTCGCAATTCAGCGATGTTCCGTCGATTTCTGCCCCTATGTTTATGCAGAACACGGGACCGTCACAATCGCAGCTCATTGCCAGGCAAGCAATTCCCAAACAGCTTCCAACGTTCAGTGGTGATCCTGAAGAATGGCCACTGTTTATATCTAACTTTGAAAACAGTACCGCAGTCGCCGGATACACCGATGCCGAAAACCTCATTCGGCTCCAGGCAAGCCTCAAGGGCAAAGCACGCGAAATGGTAAAAAGCAAACTATTTTTACCGTCGATGGTGCCAGAGATCATCCATACATTGAGGATGTGTTTCGGTAGACCCGAATACATACTTGAGCGCGTTGTAAATAGAGCGCGCGCAATGCCTCCTCTGAAGGACAAACTAGAGGGCCTAGTTGACTTCGCTCTCTGCGTAAGAAACATATGCAATACAATGGAGGGATGTCAACTGTACATGCACCTTCACAACCCATTACTGGTCAAGGAACTGGTTGATAAACTGCCCAACAACCATAAACTGGGCTGGGCTCTCCATCGCAAGGACGAAAAAGTTCCAATCGTAAAACAATTTAGCGACTGGATATTTTGCCTAGCCGAGGCAGCCAGCACCGTTGTCAACTTAGCATCAAATAAGAGTCATGCCTCGGTTAACACTCATACCGTCGAAGGGAATGCAGAACTTTCAAAACATAAAGACCGCACACCAACTACTAAAGTTTGCTGTGTTTGCAATAGTCGTGAGCACAAAGTGCCTCAATGTGAGATTTTTAAAAAGTTTGCTCTACCCCGCAAATGGGAGATAGTGAAAGCTAATAATCTTTGCCGTCAATGTCTTACTCATCACAGACGCAAATGTTTCATCGACAAAGTATGCGGTAAAGAAGGCTGCAGCATAAAGCATCACCCATTACTGCATAAGTTCGTCGAGCCTACGGTGGAGCAAGTAAACACTCACAACAGCGGCGAAGCGCGTCCACTGTTTAGAATTGTGCCTGTCCGCTTGTACTGGGGAGATAACTTCATTGATATTCACGCATTTTTAGATGAAGGTTCGAGTGTCACACTTATAGAGAGGACAGTTTTCGATCAACTCGGTGTGAAGGGTGAGCGCGGGCCACTATGTTTGCGATGGACAGGGAATACCACTCGTGTCGAAGAAAACTCCGAGAAAGCATCACTAGAGATTTCTAGTCCGACTAGCAGCCAAAAATACATGTTAAAAAACATTCGCGCGATTGACAGCCTTGGCCTTCCTGAGCAGTCCGTCAATATACTTGAAATGCAAAATAAGTATCCGTTTTTGAAGGGACTACCCATCAAATCGTACAGCAGCATAAAGCCTTCACTATTAATTGGAGCAGATAACTGGAAGTTGGCGGTTCCACTCAAAGTAAAAGAGGGGAATTGGTCTCAACCAATAGCATCAAAAACGCGTTTGGGCTGGACGTTGCAGGGGTATGAGAGCTACCAAGGTGGTAAATTTAGATTAAATGTACATACGTGCGACTGTCAAATGAAGTATGATGAGCTGCACGAAGTAGTTAAAGACTCCTTCGCACTAGATTCTCCAAAATCAATGGAGGTTATATCAGAGGACGACGTAAAGGCATTTGACATCTTGAACAGTTCTTCTAAGCAAGTAAACGGTCGTTACGAGGTCGGGCTTTTATGGCGAAATCCGACAGAGGCTCTACCAAGCAGTTACTTAAATGCATTGCAACGATTAAAATGCCTAGAAAAGAAATTCATCAAAGATCCCGTACTTCGATCTACCATGCAAGAACAGATCAACAATTTAGTCGACAAAGGATACGCCCAAAAGCTTTCATTGGCAGAAGCGGCCGTTCCGAGAACCAAAACATGGCACTTACCAATTTTCGTCGTTATGAACCCTAATAAACCGGGTAAAATTCGAATGGTTTGGGACGCGGCAGCGAAAGCAAATGGTGTGTCACTTAACCATTTTCTCTTAAGTGGACCCGACTTGCTCAATCCACTTGTAGACATCTTGCTGTCATTCAGAGTTGGCCGAATAGCCGTATGTGGTGACATTGCAGAAATGTTTCACCGAATAAGCGTCCGAGAGCAGGATATGCATGCCCAGCGTTTTTTGTGGCGTGACGAGAATGATGACTTACAACAACCGAGTATTTACGTTATGCGCGCGCTAACTTTTGGCCTCAACTGCGCTCCTTGCATCGCTGACTTCATACGTGATATGAATGCAGATAAGTTTAAACAAAAATTTCCTCGAGCTGCAGACGCGGTGAAAAAGAATCACTACGTTGATGACTTCATCGACAGTGAAGACGACGAGCAATCGGCGTTGAAACTAGCAACACAGGTTAGAGAGATTCATCGTGCCGCAGGATTTCACATACGAGGCTGGTCGTCGAATTCTAAGGCAGTTCTGGAGCAACTAACCGATGATCCTGCATCTGTGCACAATGTCGGAGAATGGGCCTCAACGACAAAAATACTAGGTATGTTTTGGGATCCGAGCAGCGATAATTTTAAGTATGTTTGCAGATTTACGAGACTTCGTCGTGACGTCATTAACGAGACATATGCGCCGACGAAAAGAGAAATCCTCCAGGTGCTAATGTCTATCTTCGATCCACTGGGCTTTGTTAGCTGTTACACCATAGGATTGAAAATCCTTCTTCAAGACGTATGGCGGCCAGGAATTACCTGGGATGATTCTCTGTGCGACGAGCTATACGATAAGTGGTGTCGTTGGAAGAATATGGTTGCGCTAATAACGGCGGTCGAAATACCACGTTGCTACTCTTTGCTTCTAAAACAAGCCGATCATGTCGAATTGCACACATTCGTCGATGCTGGCGAAAAGGCATATGCTGCGGTGTGTTATTTGCGTATAATAAAGGGTAACGATATTTCCACCATGATCATGGCCAGCAAATCCAAGGTCGCACCGCTCAAGCCGCTGTCGATTCCAAGACTGGAATTGCAAGCAGCAGTAATAGGTATACGATTAGCTTCAATGGTCGCCAAGGTACAACGCATCGGCATTAGGTCTTTGTTTTGGTGGACAGACTCGAAAACTGTGCTACGCTGGATTCGAATGGACCCGAGAAAATTACAGCAATATGTAATGCATCGAGTAGGAGAGATTTTAGAAACGTCGAGCATAAGTCAGTGGAAATGGGTACCCTCTAAGCAAAATCCGGCCGATTTAGCCACGAAGGTTTCTGACAGCTCTGACTACAACTTGTGGTTCACAGGACCAGAGTTCTTAGCAAAAGAGCAAGGGGCATGGCCGAATTTTACCGAGATTGACCCTAAAGACGACGATTTGAGAGAGATTCGACACCTTGTTTTACATATAGGAAAGCAACCTTTACGTAATGTAACGTTAAACGTTGAGTATTTCTCTAATTGGGAGCGCCTGTACAGAGCCGTGGCAACGTTTTTGCTCTACGTAAATATCTTACGCGCAAAAGTGTCGTCAAAAACGCCTGTATGCAGACTAACTTTCGATCTAATCGAACAAGGTCAACAATTTTTAATCAAATACGCACAAAGGGATTTCACCGAAGAGCTAACATTCCTTCAGCGAGGTAAAATCTTAAACAAAACAAGCAAATTGTACTACCTGGATATTTACTTAGACGAAAAAGGTGTTATTAGAAGCAGAACCCGAGTAGAGCACTTGAATAACCGCGGAGATGCTATAGTATTGCCTACTTCCCATCACGTAACATTTCTCATAGTCCGCTCAGCTCATGAACGTTTTCACCATCAGATGCACGAAGCTACAATCAACCACATACGAGCACAGTACGTCATACCTCGTCTCAGAGCTCTATATAAAAAAGTACGCCAGCAGTGTCAACGATGCAAAAATTACATTTCCATGCCGCAAGTCCCACAAATGGCTCCGCTACCTGCAGCCAGGCTTGCTGCCTTCGAGAGACCATTCACGTATGTCGGAATTGACTATTTCGGACCACTATCGGTTGTGGTGGGAAGACGACGCGAAAAGAGATGGGGTGTTCTATTCACGTGTCTAACTATCCGTGCAATACATATAGAAATAGCTGGCAGTTTGGACACAAGTTCGTGCGTCCTAGCCATACAAAATTTCATATCTCGTCGCGGTTATCCCAGGCAGATATTTTCCGACAACGGCACTAATTTTCGAGCGACTGAAAAGATTATTTGTGGTAAGCTAAAAGAGATCAAATTCCAGGACTTGATCGTAACCTTTGACCAGGTAAAGTGGCGATTCAATCCCCCAGGGGCTCCACATATGGGGGGAGTTTGGGAAAGACTGATAAAATCAGTTAAAGGCGTGCTTTATCAAATCCTTCCGTCGATGAGTTTCAACGAAGAAAGTTTGCGGAGTGCGTTGTGCGAGGTCGAGTTCATTATTAATTCCAGACCACTCACATTTGTATCACTTGAAAATGGTGATGACGAAGCCCTCACACCAAACCACCTACTGATTGGGTCATCAGGCGGATACAAACCTATTTGTCAAGACGGTAACAACCTACGTGAACGCTGGACTCAGACGCAGAAGTTCGCTGATATCTTTTGGCAGAGATGGATACGAGAATATGTTCCTATCATTTCACGACGCTGCAAATGGTTTACAAAACCACCGCCGGTACAGATAAACGATGTTGTTGTAATAGTGGATCATAATCTACCCAGGAATAGCTGGCCCAAAGGCATTATTATCGACGTGATAAAATCTAAAGATGGTCAAATCCGGAGTGCACAAGTTAAAACAAAGTGTGGAATTCTTCATAGACCTGCAACAAAAATCGCAGTTTTAGATGTCGGTGTTTTGCACAGTAAACGCGAGGAATCCAGCTTGTTTACGGGCGCGGGAATGTCACCGACATTAAGTTCAGCCGAACAGTGAAGATCTTATACTCTTAGCTAATCCCTTCTTACTATGTTTTCTCTTATGTTTTATGTATACAAGTATTTGCTATGTACATATATGTGTACGTCAATCGGTATAGCTTTACCTAAGAATGTTGAAGTAAAGTAAAACAAGTTAATGATGTTTCCGTACATATATACAAATTTAGCGGTAAAGTCAGACCATAGGCATGTTTTTGTACATAATTGCATTTGGGTATAAATGAAAGTCAAATTGTTAAATAGACACAGTTTTTCGCAAGAGGACAAATAAATCAAAAGTTTTAAAGCGAACAAGT
>NW_023468263.1:3463-6047 GCF_013731165.1 Rhagoletis pomonella | reverse complement strand
AAATAAAACGAGACTGAAATAATCTCTTGTGTACTTTTAATTCCTAACAAGGACTCATAACTGGGGGCTCAACCGAACCTTAAGCCATTTTTCTATGTAAAAGGAATAGAGAAAACTAAATCCACGGGAAGAAAGACTTCCGGCACTACACGTTGAAAAAAGTGCTAAAAGAATCAACGAAAATCAAGTATAGATCCTGAAAAAACGGAATAATACTGATAACATAAACCGAAATCAACGGAAATCAAGTGAAAAAAAAAACACAATCAAGTGTGCAAATAATAAAAAAACTCTGAAAATTTTAAACAAAAAAGTGAAGTGAAAAACCTGGATACCTTACGGAGACTCCGGAGAGGAAAAAAGCAAAAATCCTACGACGACTACAGAAATCTAAATAAATTTACAATGGAGCAACAACTGGCCCAACTAAATGCCCAGTTCACCACACTGATGAACGAGATGCAGCGACAAACAACGGAATTCACGGAGAGAATTGCCGCACTAGAGCAACAAAACGCTCCGGAAGAATTAGTTTTATACGAAGAAGTAAAACTAAATATTACTGACGCCAAGGATATCGACCTGGAGCTATTCAAATCCCTACCAAAATTTGACGGGGACAAAGTACAATACCGATCATGGAGATCACAAGTGTGGGCATTCATGGAAGCTATAAAGATCTTCCAAAATCACCCTAAATATTATAGTGCCCTGGGAATAATGCGGACAAAAATTACAGGACCCGCTGCTAACGTCCTTACGAACCACAACACCAAATTGAATTTTTATTCAATCATTAACAGATTGGATTACACATATGCAGACCAACGCCCACTATATGTGCTTCTTGATGAAATGAAGCGAATCACACAAGATAGAAAATCCCTTGCAGAATTCCACAGTGAGGTTTCAAAGGCACTCAATTTAGCCCTATCAAAAATTGAGATGTCCAATAATGACAAAGGGATGATAGCATACGCTAACCAAGAGGCAGTGAGGACGTTTATTCTTGGGTTAAACTCCAAATATACAAGCGGCACATTGTACAGCCATAACCCAGAGAATTTGGAATCGGCATATGCGATAGCCTGTACCATTCTCCATGACAATGAGAATGCGGAATTCGAGACACGGCCCAGACTAGGAAGTAACAGCAGACAGCATCAACACAGCACAAACCGAAACACCTACTCACAACATAAAGAGGAAAGATATTACAAGCCAAACGTAAGGATGCAGAATCACAACTACCAGGCAAGGAGTTTTAACCAACAACAACCACCACAGCGACAACAACAACCCACACCTACTCCAATGGACATAGACCAATCCAGACAATTCATGCAGACAACCAAGTACAATAATGCCGTAAGTCAAAATCCTTTTAAATCAAACCATGTATATAAAAGAGATAGGGCATCTAGCTACAATAACGCCACTTCTCCGCCAGATAGGAAGTTCCAAAGAATTAACCAATTAAATAGAGAAGATCTAGAGTCAGTGGATGTACCTAATTATGAAGAACAATTTGAAACAGGCAGTACTTTTTTAGGCGAATAAACGGGTTGCCTTGCTTAGAAACAAAATGCGGCCTAACCGGCACACCCGTTACCTTATTAATTGACACAGGCTCCACTAATAATTACATTAATATAAATTGTAATATAGGAAAATCTATTAAATTAAAACCATTTAAAACCAAAACCTTACATGGTTATTCAATTGTAAATTCTAAAAAAGTTATAACGATGTACGGGCATCATTTAACGTTCTATGAAATAAGGGAACTAAACGACTTTGACATGATACTCGGAGAACAGGGATTACGCCAAATGAAGGCAGAAGTTAGGTTATTTGACTATAGCTTGAAGTATCAGAAGAAGAAGATCCTGGCAGTAGAACCAAGGATTAATTATACAATAAATAACGAAAAATTTAAAGACCAGGTGGAAGAGCTAATGAATAGAAATAATAATACAAATGGTAAATTACCTTTTACAACCACAATACAAGCAGCTATCAAGACCGAATCGGAAGACCCTATATGGACAAAACAATACCCATATCCCATGTCCGATCACGACTTTGTCAAGAAAGAAATTGAGAAACTCTTAAACGACGGTATAATACAACCAAGCAAAAGCCCATATAATTCACCTATATGGACTGTACCAAAAAAGGGCACCGATGACCAAGGCAAGCCCAAACGGAGAATGGTTGTTGACTTCCAAAAGATAAATTCTCATACGATTACTGACAGATATCCAATTCCAGATATTAATATGACAATACAAAACCTCGGAAAAGCCAAGATTTTTTCCACAATAGATTTAGAATCAGGGTTTCACCAGATTTTAATTAAAGCACCTGATCGAGGAAAGACAGCATTCTCTGTCAACGGCGCAAAGTATGAATTTATCAGAATGCCATTCGGGTTAAAGAATGCACCCTCCATATTTCAACGATGCGTTGACGACATCCTTAGAGAGTATATCGGAAAGTTCGCGTATGTTTATATTGATGACGTACTAATTTATTCATCTACACCAGAAGAACATATGGAACACATCCGGATTATAATTAA
>NW_023468263.1:0-3363 GCF_013731165.1 Rhagoletis pomonella | reverse complement strand
AAAACATAATAGAATTACGGTAGACCCAAAAAAAATCGAAACTATAAAGAAATACCCAAAACCAAAAAATTTGAAAGAATTGAGATCTTTCCTAGGACTTGCTAGTTACTACAGGAAGTTTATAAAGGATTTTGCTAAAATCACGAAACCTTTAACGATTAATTTGAGAGGAGAATTAGGAATGGTATCAAAAAATCAAAGTGCTAAAATACCAATACAATTAGATACAGCAGCCGAAGAAGCCTTGGAAAAAATAAAAAACGCTCTACAAGAGCAAGTTGAACTTTTCCAGCCTGATTTCTCTAAACCATTTAGTCTAACAACCGATGCTAGTAATTTCGCTATCGGGGCAGTTCTGTCACAAAATCGTCACCCGATCGCATTCATTTCACGCACTCTAAGTGAAACAGAACAAAACTATAGTACCAATGAAAAAGAACTACTAGCAATCGTTTGGTCCTTGCAAAAACTTAGAAATTATTTGTATGGTGTGGCAAACTTGACAATTTACACGGACCACCAATCGCTAATATTTTCAATTTCCGAAAAAAATCCGAATGCGAAATTAAAGCGTTGGAAAAACCTAATTGAAGAATACGGTGCCAAACTTGTATATAAACCTGGACACCAGAATGTCGTTGCAGATGCGCTTTCGCGACAACAAATAAATACTTCAACGAATTGTTCCGACCATTCGCAACAAAGTTCCCCTGTAGAAATTATGAAGAAAGTTAAACAACCACTTAACGCTTTCAGAAATCAAATAATTGTGTTACAAGATAATGAAAGGAATGAAGTCCTCAGTCAAACAATATTTCCTGGTCGGTTTAGACATACAATATTTTATAGAGAAACCCCGGACTTACTATCTAAACTTAAAGATGTAGTTAATCCAAAAGTTACTAATGCGATAAAGATAGATGAGGAAATACTGTTTCACCTAAAACAAGAAATTAGCTCCGCCTTCCCAAATTATAATCTAGTGCTAGCCCAAAATAAGTTAAACGACGTAACTTCTCCAAACGAACAAAGAGAAATTGTCACACAAACACATAAACGTGCACATAGGAACTACAAAAATAACACGCAAGAAATATTGTTGATTCATTACTGGCCCAATATTAAAGAAATGTGCCGTAAACTAGTCATAGGCTGTGAAATATGTCTACAGCACAAATACGAAAGGCAACCAAATAAACAACCTATTGGAAAAACTCCAATACCAACAAAAGTAGGAGAGTACATACAGATGGATATTTTCCATATTAATAATAAACAATACCTTAGTTCTACAGATAGATATTCCAAATACTGCTTCTTACGAAAATTGGACACAAAGACAAACTGCCACGAATACATAGAAGAAGTACTCACACAAGTCTACCCAAATGCCAAGTACCTCATGACTGATAACGAAAGTATATTTAAGAGCAACATAACGAAATTCTTGTACAGCCGGCTACAAATAACACACTCAGTTACGCCTGTACATCATTCAACATCAAACGCTCAAGTTGAACGGATACATAGCACTCTAATTGAACTTTGCCAAAGTTTAGCTGCAGAAAATAATACTGCTCCCGGTGACGAATTATTCAACGCAGTTCGCCAATACAATAGGACGATACACTCCACAACAGGATATAAACCCGAAGAGGTTTTTTACAACCGAGACAAATATCCTAATATCAAGGACATACTTGTGGATAAACAAGAGAGACTACTCAGGCACCATAATAAAAAAAGGAAAACCATTATATACAAACCAGGTGATATAATTTATAGTCGAACAGATCGGCGTAATAAACTTGCAACTAAGTACAATAAACATAAAGTAAAAGAAGATCGTGGGGACACAATCCTAACAGCGAGGGGGAAAATCATACACAAGGATAGTATAAGGAAAACTAGCACACCATGCAACGAATAAGCTTCTTAATTTTAGTAATAGTTACTCACGGATTTTGCGATAAAATAACAGATTTGGCTGGTAAAAAATATGTTCTTACTGAACAAGATACTGTGTATACCTATGAGAGTTCATCATTTCTTTACCACGTGTCGAATTTATCCATAATATTAGAACCATATGAACGAATTGTGCGAAGCAAATATGAATCAACTCAAATCGATGAAAAAGATATAATAATTGATAAAATAGAAACTTTGAAATCACAATTAATACCATCCGAGTATCGTGCCAAACGTGGCCTCAATTTTTTAGGTTCCGCATTAAAATTTATAACAGGAATACCAGATCACGATGATCTTGTCGAAATTAAAACAGGAGTGAACTAGCTTATAGAAAATAATAACCAGCAAAGGAAAATAAATTCCCGCTTTGAAAAAATTTTAGCAAAATTAAATACAGAATCAATTTTTGATCAGTCAATACTTACAGAAGTATATAACGAACTAGTAACTATAACAAATACCATTAACTTCGCAAAAACAGGAAATTTCTATTCTGGCACACTTAATTTTAGAGACGTACAGCAGGTAATAAAAAACGAAATATATGACATTCCAATAATAAATGTACTAGAATATTCCGATATACACATATGTACCTTTAATAAAACTATTATTACAATCTATAAATATCCCATAATAACAAATAAATGTAAAATGTACAATTTAACCCCATTAGCCTTTAAATACGGAAAATATCAACTTCATAATAGAATTGCCTTGTGTAATAATAATTTCACCAATTTATCAAAATGCAAAAATTATGTAGGAATACATATTTGTAAAAAAGAACCAAGGGATAATTGTACTATTCCGTTGTTATTAAAACAAAAAGCCCATTGTAATATTATCCAAGAAAATAACTCTCCCTTACAAATATTAGATAATGGTAATATTCTTATCGACAACGAACACACATGGAACGGAATTAGGGTAAATGGCCCACATTTAATCCAATTCAATTCCAATACAACTATTGATAATAAAACTTATATTAACCATAAGCAAGAAATAAAAAATGTAATACATGCTTATCAGAATGAAAGGGTTAATGTACTAAGAATTTTAAACTCTGAATCCGATTATAAATTTACTAATATACAAGAAATGTATAAATTATTTTTACCAATTGAAGAACATCCTTGGAAATTTACCTTATATTTAATCATGATCATATTTATATTAGCTTTAGTCACTTACTTAATTATAAAATTATATACATGCCGACAAATACAATTAAACACCAGGCGCCAAAGAGAGTTCGAATTAGCTTATCTAACCGAGTTACAACGATTGCAAACCCTAAGCCGTTGAAATGAGGACATTCCATTTTCAACACAGGGGAGAGTTAACGACGCTAACCTAAACACTAGATACATACACATATACATA
>NW_023468262.1:0-6047 GCF_013731165.1 Rhagoletis pomonella | reverse complement strand
AATTAACCAAAAGTAAAATAAAAAATGTGATATAAAATAAAGCAAATGAAAGTAAAATAAAGTAAAATGAAATATGTAAATCAAGTAAAATAAAATAAAAAAATATAAAATAAATAACAAAAACAAAAAAATTTTTGCCTGGCACCTACAAATTTGCAGCACGCAACTCTCGCCACTCGGCTACCGCGGACAGCAAAATCGCATGATTCGTTTGCTTACTTGTACAAAAGACAACATCTGGCCGTTTTTATCAGTGTTGTCATCGTAAATTCCCCTGATCCGAGTTAATTCCCAAAAATGTCGGCATTTATCGGCTGCTTATGCGCATTTGAAATAGGAAAATGCATGAGTTAATGCAAATAAAAGCTGTTTATGCAGATAAGCGAGCCCGTTTGTCTCCTGTATAAGACAAGAGGGCGATTGTATCTTTCCATATTCTTTCGACGGGCGCCTTAAAAAAAAATAAAGTATGGTTAGTTAGTAAAGGAAATTTTCGAAAATTTAAATATATGGCGATATATTAGAGCCATGGTCAGTATCAGTTTTAACCCTTCTGGGACATCCTTAGTACAGCTGTACCAATTCGGATTTTGACAACGAATTATTTATGCATCTACGGGTCTGAAACTTTAACGCATTGCAATAGTTTACTTAAGATATATATTTAGTCGACTAAAATTTTATCCTATTAAAAAGCATTTTTTTACAAAAGTTGTGAATATCTAAAAACCTGGCGTGGAACTTGTCCCAACCAGACCATATCGTCACTAGACACGAATAAAGGAGTGAGCTTAAAAGTTAACCGCCAAAAAAGACGCAACGTCAGATAAGAAAGATTCTTAACATAGTTGACGACGAAGAAATACGCGTTAAAACATTTGACGACGAAGAAGGACGCGTAAACTTACTTTCGCGGTCAACTCCTTTTTGCGGGTGTAACGGTATGTAAATTCCCCAAAGAGTTTTTCGGGAATGAAGTGACAGTCCTTGGCCAGGTACAAATCTATGTTTACGCATCTTTCTTCGCCGAAGCTTTTCTTAAGCGCCATTTTTAGTAAAACTTTTTTACGCGTCTTTTTTCGCCATCAAAACATTGCGCGCCTTTATTCGAGTCTAGTGACGATATCTGGACACTATATGAATACGAAAATAAAATACCGAAGGTTCCTCAAAAACCCTCTAGGTTCGCAAATTCGACTTTGTTTCGAGTTTACCCAGGCGAATTTACCAGACCGACGTGAAATCGAATTCGATTCGATGAAAAAATCAAGTTGGAAATGTTTGAGGGGACTACCAGGCAAGTCCACGCACTATGCGAACGCCGCAAATAATCAAACCTGTCAAGCGAATAATTCAGCAAAATCCACTACAAAAACAGGAAATCCTGGCTCGCAAAGGTGCATGAGTAGAATTATTAAAAAAGTCTTCAGACGTGGGGCTTTCAAAAGCCGTACCAGGACGTTGTTGACTGCAGCTTCGAAACAAATAGGACGACGAAAAGCAAACAACTTTTAGTGAAGCACACTGATAACCTGCAGGAAAAATTTAACAAGCCCATTCATGGAATGTAAAGGAGCATCACCTAGCTCCAGTCGTTGGCACACTGCTTGCATTTCTGTGAACAAGGAGTCAAAACATTGGCGAAAGTTTACCAAGAAACCATTTCGAAAGCCCTGTTTCGTAGCGAGTCTAAGACTTTCCTGGCTTCAAAACGATTTGGCAGTACTCATTTCCTCTTAAGAAGGGATCTCTGGCAGTCGTGATTTGGAACAGCTTTGTTACAAATCGTGGAGAGTTTTAGAGGACAAGGTTTGTCACAAAAGATACCCCAATATTAATTCTCTTAAGACAGCTTTGATTCGTGCTGTGGTCAATTTTCCAATGAACGAGGCGCGTTCGCCTACTAAAGAGAGATCTTGGGATTTTTTATATGTGTACATATATATTTTTAACTTATACTCGTCACAAGTTGAAGTACAGTCTAGTTTTTGCAATAAATTCTTTTAAATATTCAACATCACCAGCAAAGGAAGAGCACATATTTTTGCTGAAATTCCGTACATTTTACGCCACTGTCAGCCTATAGCTTTCTGCATATTCTTATTACCAACTTTTACTGTTCAGCGGGAAACGTTTATTAGAAGGTAGAGGCAAGCGTTAAGAGCTAAAGAGAATAAGCTCTTGGAAAAAGTTAATGGAGCCTTTAAAAGAAATTGACTGACACATAAGTATGTAGCTAGTTACACCCAAGTAGGTGTGAACATACTTTTGTTTATGTTACGCTAAGTTGAAAATATTGCCAGATGAGTAATCCTACTGTTGAAAGTAGTAGGTTCGAATGTTAAACAGTTAAATTTTGAAGAGCACATTTCGCCAAATTGAAGTCGAGTTTGGATTTGTTTTTATTTGGATGCATTTTAGGTATAATTTTACAGTATTTGTTCACCACATATGTAGTTCATTGTTTATGCTACTTAAGAAAGGAGCACGGACTTAGTACTTAGAAGCATTCTCCACATTTTGGTATCACACTTCGTCGATTAAAAGGTATTTACGAAAAATCTTAGTGTCCACAGATTTCAATACTATCCATCCTTGCAAGGACTGGTTTGCTTGTGCAGTACATACTTTCGGGATATGACGGATCTGACATATTTTTGCTGCTAAATCTCTCATAACAACTTGAGAATTTCTACAAATACAAACACATGACGAATTGACCTAGGCTTTAAGTTGAAGATAATCATTCGGTATATTTAAATATTCCACAATCTGTTATCTATCTACCAATCTTCTCTTTACGTGACTAAATTTACTTAGTTACTTTTTTGAGTGCAATTCCGTTGCACAGCTGTGACAATCTACTCCCTGCGATAGCTTTTATAAACAGAACTGATTGCAACTGCATTGTATATTCGGCGAAACGGTATGTGGCAATGAAGAGAATATTCCCGTTCGACACTTGCAATGCACGCTCTCTGTATAGCATTTGCTACTTGCGCCATGACACTTCCCAGTCAGCACTATTCAATCAGAAGTTGCAATTTAAAAAACTCTGCCGAAAATAATCACCAAATTTAAGGAATTTAAAAAAACCTAACGGAGGTTCGAGGGAAGCAGAAAATATCACACTCACTAAGTGTCTGTGAACGAAGGTGGCGGGTATGTTTGTCACGCATCATTCTTCACCTATGTATGTATATTCTTTCTAGATGCTGGCTTGGTGTAAGAAATCAGTTACACCATTTCATATTACATAAAAACAAGAATTAGTACAAGCTGATATACGGACGCAACGACAAGACAAGACAAGTGAAGGCAGCCAGCAGGGCAAATAGCCAGACATATAGTGACGGGCAGCGTTGCCATTTTAGCCGTTTTCCGGCTAGATTTAGCCGGTTTTGATAGCAACTAGCCGGAGAAAATTCGATCTAGCCGGCAGCCGATTTGTTAGCCGGTTTGTAAAAAAAGTTAGCCGTTTAGTTGTTCGAAAGCAATAATGCAGACCCAATGAAGATTTTTAATGAACTCAATGTTTTACTTTCGCATCTATGCTCCCTAGTGGTTATTAGCGCGGACACATTTGATCCTATATGCTCCCCGTTGGAACCATACCTTGCTCCATTTCCTCAGTTTTATCACAGTTTTGAAGAGTATTTAAAACCAAAAGTAAGCACAAACGCTTTTGACCACGAAGCCGAGAAAATAATTCGAGAAAATGGTCGCTATTTTATTATCACTTTAATAAAGGAATTACGCCAACGCCTCCCTACAAATATTGCCACACTAAAAAAAATTGACTTTTTTCGGTTGGAAATGCATTAAGGGCCGGTTTCTCCATCTCTGGTTAACAGTAACTCCCCGGTTAAACATTGTTATCGACGTTCTAACTCCATGCATATAACAGGGAGTCGATAAGGTCGGTAACGATGTTTACCGGGGGATTAGTGTTAACCGGAGATAGAGAAACCGGCCCTTAGAGTAATTAAACCAAAAGTATTTGTTCAACTACAGCAACAAAAACACAAATATAACGCCGACGAAATAACATCCATAGAGATGCAATAGCAACGGTTAACGTTACATACCTGGAGTAATTTAGACTTAACTGTAAATTTTTGGTCCGAAGTTTATCAATTTCGAAATGCCCTAGGAGAAAACCCTTTTGCTGACCTTTGCAACCTAGTTTTTAGTTTTCTTGTTTTGCCTATAAGTAATGCAGAAGTAGAGCGAATATTTAGTTCAATCAATATAATAAAAACTAAGCAAAGAAATCCAATGTGCGTTAAAACGTTAAACGCTATTTTATTTATAAGATACGTTTTAAAACGTGAAGAAAAATGCTGCCATAATTTTACTGTAGATGACGATCTCTTAAAATTAATGAATTCAGGTGATATATACAATAGTGATTCATTTGATGATGAGGAATATACACTCGATATAAATTAATGGTGTTAACTAGTCTTTCGTTTCTTGCGATTTATTTAAATAAAGCATGTGGATTTTCACTAAAACATTTTAGCCGTTTTTTTGCCAGAGTCTATGTGAAATTTCACTAAAACATTTTAGCCGCTTTTTTTTGCCAATCTAGCCGGTCGGCCCAAAAAGTTCTGGCAACACTGGTGACGGGTAGACGAAAAGCCAGCTGTGTGGTGGCGTGGGGTAGAACAAATGCCCCTAAATGAGAAATTGCTTGACAGCCGTAAAGCAAATGTTACATAGTAGGAAGTTGTTTGTGTCATTAGAATAGGAGTGTGAAAATGTTGTCGTTTTTTGTTGTTGCTCATTGCTGGCAACCGCACATACAGAAATACCATCGATATATGAAAGTATAAGGCCATAAACGTACATATACTTATACATATCTGTGTGGTTGTATTTACAATTTAAACGCCGCTAAAATACAGATGAATATCCATAGATATGCTTAAGCCTACACAAATACAATGGAAAAGTGTCCAAGGATGGTTTATGTAGTAAATCTTAAAGCCTCCGATATTGAGTGCCATAGAAACTTTGACTTTAAAAGTGCACAAACATATTTACATACTCACATTTCAAATTTACGTGCATACATGTGGCAGTATTTGTTCTTTCTCGTCGTCTACTATTTACATGTAAATATGTCTGTAAAAACAATACTACGTAGATGAAGAAAATGATAAACATAAAGGTAAAGACAAAGAGGAGAAGAGGATACCGATAAAAGTAAAGATGAAGATAGGGGAAGAAAGATTAAAATAAAGGTAAGAGGAAAGGATATAGAGAGAGACACAGAGCCTCAATCTGGGAACTATTTTCGGATTT
The DNA here is from genome assembly GCF_013731165.1 of Rhagoletis pomonella. NCBI lineage: Eukaryota > Metazoa > Arthropoda > Insecta > Diptera > Tephritidae > Rhagoletis > Rhagoletis pomonella. Next base: position 737 of record NW_023468262.1, on the reverse strand, counting down.
TAGAGAATTTCGGGATTCTTGGGACTTATCGATATAATAATTGATATTTTGTCTGTTGTGCTATCGATATTTTTATCGATTTTGTTATCGAAATTTTTACCGATAATGTCATTGATTTTGCTATCGATATTTTCGGAAACTATCAATATACTGATCGATATTTTTATCGACTTTGTTATCGATATTTTTTATAGATTTTGTTATCGATATTTTTATGGATTTTAATATCGATTATGTAGTCGATTTTGTTCTCGACTTTGTTATCGATTCTGTTATCGACATTTTTATCGGTTTTGTTATAAATATTTTTATGGATATTTTTATCAATTTTGCTATCGATATTTTCTAAGCCTGTCGATATAATAATCGATATTTTTATCGATTTTGTTATCAATATTTTTATCGATGTTGTAATCGATATTTTTAACTATTTTGCTAGCGATATTTTTTATCGATTTTGTTATCGATATTTTTATCGATTTTTTATCGATGTTTGTCGGATTTGTTATCAATATTTATCGGTTTTGTTATCGATATTTATCGATTTTGTTATCGATACTTATTGATTTTGTTTTAGATGGTTATCGATTTTGTTATCGATATTTATTGATTTTGTTATAGATATTTATCGATTTTATTATCGATATTTATCGATTCTGTTATGGATATTTTTATCGATTCTATAATCGATTTTGCTATGGATATTTTTATCGATATTTTTACCGATTTTGTTTTCG
>NW_023468261.1:0-6047 GCF_013731165.1 Rhagoletis pomonella | reverse complement strand
ATCTTCATCTTCATCTTCATCTTCATCTTCATCTTCATCTTCATCTTCATCTTCATCTTCATCTTCATCTTCATCTTCGTCGTCTTGGTCTTCATCTTTATCTTTTCCTTTATCCTGATATAAATATGTCCATTCTTTTCTTCATTTACATATTCACCCCCACCATTGTTATTAGGTTAGGTATTTAAATTTTCCTTCCTCTTTGTCTTTATATCTAGGTTTCTTTACTTTTATTTTAATTTCTGTATTTATCACTTTCTTCTTCTCCATACTCAACTTTACCTTCTTCCTTGTTTGAGTCTAATCTATTCATGTACATACATACATACATTTTATTCCTGAACTGCTGCTTAGCACGTTTCTTTAATTCGCTATCAATATTAAAGCATACATTTAGGGGGCATTTCCGCCCCAACCATGTACATGTGTGCATTGGTATTGGTGTGACTTTTGAATTGATTTTTTCGCTCTATTTTAAACTGATTTGAAGTTTTAAAAATTGCCTGCACATCAGCATCAAAATACCTTTCTAATGATATATAACTGTTTATACCTTAGAAGTATAGTTTAGCCGTAAAAGGGGTGTAAAGGAAACATGATTGCCTATTTATATATATGATTTTATGAGTTTTAAGTAAATTGCAGAGTAAAGTGCAAATAAAGTGAAGTGTTGATGTAAAATAAAGAAAAAAAAATCATCTTTTCACTCTCATCGTCTTAGCGTCATACAGCGAAATTTCGCCAAATAACCTGTTGCTCGACTGCCAAAGGCCAAGCCCATACCTTAAGATAAATACATATAAATAAATTCAAAAATTAACTCAAGCAAGGAGTGTGGTTTAATTCCATGATGTCAGCCTGCCAGTCAGAAGCAGCAGCAGCAGCAACAGCCCAACACAAACCAAACCAGTCCAAAGCGCTTATAGTTATCTTACTTATTTTACAGCAAATGATGCCAGCAAATAGGCTAAAAGCAAAAACATGTTGTACTTATTTCATGCATGCTTAGTGCTTTAGTGCTTTCGATGAGGTAATATGCATAGGGCAATGCTAAAAGTAATTGATGTCGCCTTAAGCGCGTCAGGGCGTATGAGTGACGCCTTTATGGTAATAACACAGTGTGACGTCAATGTAATAAGCTCATGCTAAGGCAAAAATACTTCCGGAATCGCTATGGCGATTACAAAGCAATACCTTAAAATATAAAGATCCTAAATCATTATCTATCGAAATTCAGCTCTGTACAAAAGTCAGTAGATTACTCTCTAAGAACTTAATCGAACTTAAAACCACCCAGTACGGCGTAGCTCAACCAATTACCTCAGGAAAATTAGCTTATTTCTACTTATGCAGCAACAAATTTCAAGCAGCCTCATTGAGATAAACGATATAAAAGATTATTTAAAAAATATTGAACCAATTTCGAAAAAAATGGGCGGGTCGATAATAACGGAAATAAATAAAACGATAGCATTACGGATAACGACCTTGACAATCATAACAACATCAATAATGATGGAGATAATGAATAAATCGATAACAATAATACAACACCAGTTGAGATGAAAAAAAACTCCGCAACATTTCCCAAAGATTTTCAAAAGATTCTGAAAAATTTCCGAAAGATTCCGAAAAGTTTCTCGACAGATTTTAAAACATTTCCAATTTTGAAGATTTCAAAAATTTTACGAATAATTCCAAAAGGTTTCCGAAAGACTCAAACAGTTTCCGAAATACTCAAAAAAGCTTACGAATTACTAAAACAAGTTTCCGAAAAGTTTCGACAGATCGCAAAAAGTTTTCAAGTTTCAGAAAGATCCCAAAAATTTTCCGAAAGATTCCAAAGTTTCCGAAAGATCAAAAAAGCCCTTAAAGATTCCGAAAGTCTCCAAAGAATCTGAAAACGATTACGAAAATCTCCGCATGTTCCTGAAAGAAGAACAGAACTGGTGGACTTTTTTTGCTCAAAATACTATTAAATCGAGCTTTTTTTGGTTTCAAAATCCACAAGTTATTTATTTCACACCTCTGAATTTCAGCAAAATACAGTCCCCATAATTCAAGTAGTGGCTATAGAAACCTGCAACTGGAAACCAGAATGTTCTTGAAATGAACCTTTTACGCATAAAACCTCGAAATATGTACAGTTCTCCTTGAACCATCTCGCACTGAAATGTAAAGAAAAATTAATGACAAATTACACAAGACGCACGCTTAGTAACAACGGCGAAGTGAGCAATACTAGCAGAAAACAAAAAAGAAATAGAAGAAAATCAAAGAAAGCGGCTATGAAGATTATGAGGAAACATCAGATGTACACATGTTGCCAAAATATTTTGTTTGTAACTAATTGAGAAAAATTAGAAATCCATAAAGGAAAAGTTGAGCTGTAAAAATGGCAATTATTGAAATAATTTTTGACCAAATGCGCACAAACGTGCAATCACTAAATACTTACGAAAACTATGTACAATGTGCCACTATTTGAATATACAAACATATATACATATATGTACATATGTATGTACAAAATATTGCTCACAAAACAATGACAATTTACAGATGACAATGACAAATAGCAAAGTGATGATTTTTAGAAAATGTGTGCATATGTACATAGCAGACAACAAATGTATGTATGTATGTGAACACGAGTACGATGAAGTAGTGCATTCGAACGCGTGAGAGCGAGAACGTACAAATATGTGGAAAATTTTATAAATATTTCTGTAAAATATATAATTGCTAAGAATTATTCGCCAAGAACAATCGCAGTTCTATTGGAAATTTCAGCATTGCTTTTAAGTAAAGGAGGGGTTGAGGAAGCAAACAGAAATTGTCAAGAGATAAGATATTAAAGGTATGGTTGTTTCGTAGCGGTCTGCCGATAGACGAGGTAGAGGAAACATTTAAAATTCTTTGGACTGCGAAGTATTTCATCAAGGAGGGAACCGAAATTGCATAGAAAGTGTTTTAGTGGAAACAAAGAAAACCTTTCACAGAAATTTGTAGAAGTTATCAAATTGTCTAAATTTATAAATAACTTATACAAAAGAGAATGCAAAAAAGCAGTAAATTAAATTACTGATCTTGAATAAAAAATAAGATGGTCAGTCTACGGCAACTACTACGTAAAAACAGCTACTAGCGTCGTTACGCCAGGTCGGCGTCTTACTAGTTACTAGAATAGGTTGTGTGTACTCTTACGCTTTTCTATTAGGCTGTCTGATGTCATGCCGTTCCTATGGAAATGGTAGTGAAAAACCGATTACTCGCTTGAAGACAGAATAAAACTCATTTTGATCACAGTTCAAAACCTTCTCGTTTCAAAAGGCAGAGAGTTTAGCTCCTTTCGCGAATTAAAGCCTTAAATTTTTGGATCCCCGAGCACTCATTAATTTGTTTTTTTTTTTTTTTTTGTTTTGTTTTTTGGTACAAAAAGGTACTAGCAGACGTGGCAAGTAAAGTGCTTGCAGCAGGCATATATGCTAAAGTGAAGAAATTCTAAAAGTAACACAGAAGCGTGCAAAATAAGCAAAAGGCCTGACTCCCGAAAGTTAATTGCTGCAATTAATTTCCTTTTTCCTATTCACATCAGTATTATACGACACTTTCCCGCAATTGTTTTGGAAATATTGTGAGAACTTTTAACAGGGAGTATTTATAGTCAAAAAAAAAGTCGAAACTAAAGTCAGTTGCAGCTTTTTGATACAATTTTCAATGGAATATCTGTCAAAAAGAGTGTAACAAATACTCATGAAAGAGGTGATGCGAAAATAGGGGACGTTCGACTGCCAATTGGAAAAAAAATTAATAGCTATCAAAGTTATCATAGAGTTTTAATTGCCCGTATCCACACGATAAAGTTTTTATCTTGATACATAGCCTTGTGGTCAGCTGATTGAGTCAAGTGATATTTTGACTAGTTTGGCTATTTTTATTTTGTTTATTAAATGTTTATATTTTTTTTTTAATAAAAGTCTAGCATTTTTAACCTAACCAGCCCCATATAAATCCACATTTCAAACTTCTTACGAAAATTATGAAATTTCAGCGAACTTTAACATTTGCACCCGAAAATTCTAAATTTTTTATTGAGAATTTTCAAAAAAAAAATTGGGTATACAGTTTTGTAGCTCATTCAATTTTAGTATGTTAAATTGGAAATTTCAAGGCGCTAGTAAATCGCGTTGATTTTTAATATTTTTTTTTTGCCTGACAGCTGAACAGCAATAAATTTTATCCTGTGGAGACGGCCATTAATGACAGTTTGTGCTACGATATCTCAGCATACCAGATTTTCCTCTGGCAAAAGACTTTACCATGTCCGACTGTATTTTAATTTGAACCTGCGGCGTAGTTTGAATTTCAGCTTTCTTCAATTTGAAAATCGAGTGAGAAATAAATCGATATAAAAAAGGTATCTCTTAGGGAAATAATTTCCATCCATTCGAATTACTCTATATGCAAAATTTATAATAAGTAGTTAATGAAAAATATTCATATATCGACAGTAACATCATTTCCGCAATCAAGAGCAAGACGGACGGACGTTAAACGATTGACGTCGGTAAACATTTGCATGCAACAAGAAATGGGAGAAAAACAATTGGAAAATTTACGAACAAACAAATTTTTGACGTGAATGGGATAGACACACACACACATATAAACCAATTTAGCTGCGATTTGTAAGAATTGAAAATAAAAATTCTAATTTTTTAGATTGACACGAACATGAAAACGCGACACGCCAGCGATAAATACATACGTAAAATGTAGTGGTTAGCAAGCAAACAAGGAAATAAATATTTGCAAGCTACTACAACAGGTAAGGTCAGCAAGCGGAGAGTGGGCACGCCCGAGAAGCGGTTGAATGCAGGAAAAGAAATAAATTTGAATAGCAAAATGTTGACATTTCGATGGCAAAACAGCTGACCAACAGTTACGAGTGGTGTTGGAGCGCATGACGTACGAAAGCTTTAATTAATAACAACTGCGTGGTGTCATAAAGGTAATATGAAGAGCAGGGCGAGAGTGGTGAGCAGTGAGCTGCGAACGGAGGAGTGCAAGAGTGCCAATCGGAGCAGAGGATAGCAGAGGAGGCATGCAGTGCGGTACGTATGTAAGTGTTCAAGTAAATTAAGCGAATCGAATGCTAATCAGCCAGTTGAAAGTTTAATTAATACGACAATTGCTGGTGGACTTGTGGTCATATGGGACAAGCCATCGCACAAAACAAAGGCGCAAAACAAAGCAGTCGAGTGTAGAAAGAATAGCAGAAAACCGAAGAAAGCACGAGAAAGAGATCTTTTAGCGCACAAGAAACAGCGGAGTGCAGAAAAGAGCTTACATTCATTATTTATTTTTTTCATAGCTTTTCTTTTTGAACCATATGCCGAAGGTGGGCCACATATCGAAATGGGCGATTAGCGCCTGCAGAACATAATGGCTACCGAATCGATGGCAAACAATTATGCGTCAGAGCGAGAAAAACAAAACAAAAGTAATGAAAAAAATATATAAATAAATGAAATTTAAGTAAAAAAAAAAAACATTGTAAAGTTCGTTTGATATACGCGCGTTGCACAAATGTTTCGGCATTTGTATGTATTATAGCACCTAATTTACGCAGGCAAATGACTAATGCCACATGCGATAAAATGCATTCCCTCCACGACGGCTGCTACCCCCGCATGCTTACTCGATCAGCGATCACACTTTTGGGAGCATTACAAAACCGTCCCGAAATTTGTTTGCGTCTATGACGTTCGAGCGTCATATGCGGAAGAGACACGTTAAGTTTCATAATTTATTAGCAAATAATGTATGTTGACGGTGAAAAATGTCGACTCAAACTAGGCGGCGATGATATTATTACAACACGAATATTGGCACACACATAAAAAATTAGATTTTCAAAGATTTCAATAGGTCGAAACTATGATAAATAGCTTTTTGTGGTAGTTTTTGTTGAAATTATTAGACACATATTTTAAAACATTTTTGGCGAAATATGTTTCTTTCTTATTTTGACAGCAGTTTCC
>NW_023468260.1:0-6048 GCF_013731165.1 Rhagoletis pomonella | reverse complement strand
GAATTTCCAGGACTTCCGCTTAAGCTTCCTTAAAGGGTAAAATTTATACCCAACAATAATAACACAGTGCAAATTTAAATTTGTTTTATTGGTATGTATATCAGACAATACTCTCAAAAATGTGAACTATAATTGTTCCGAAAAATGAGTGTCCCTATCGAACACATGCACAGCATTTATACACGTATTTTTCTCAAATTGTTCCTTTAATTACATTCTTCTTTGCAATTAAGGCAAAATCAAAAAAAAGTTATAAAAATATGCTCTCGAACGAAGTACAGCAGCCAATGCACATTCGTATACTATACTCTATATTCGTACTATATAATTATGTACTTACATACATACTTGAAATCACAATTGTCTCTTGAAATCATTGGAGCGCTTTGTTTTCTTAATTAGGACAAATGCTATTACGCGCTCAGATAATTCGCACTTTGTTGCGAGACCAGAATGTAGGCGATATAAATTAGTAGAATGGCGCAATTAGCGCATACTTGCGAAACGCTAGCAAGTGTAATGGATTTATTTATTTTTTTCATCTTAACAAACTTAAAAATAATATTAAATACTATAGGTATAGGTATGTATATGGTTTACATATAAATTTAAACTGACATACGTGGGATGCTGAGAAGTATGAATCACCAGCTAGCTAATGCTATGATGCTCGCATTTCTATGACAAGTGTTAATTATTTAATGGATTAATTTAGGAGTATAATTCATTTTCTCACCTAACTTATTGTATTTATTCGATGGGCATACAAAGCCAGTCACTTAAATAGCGCCGATTCACATTTAGTGGTAAGTAGATATGACAAAAATTTTAATTAGTGAGTATTCCAATACTTTATTAACTACTTCGAATACTTCAAGTCATTTCAAAAATTATTCACTTATTAATAGAATTAAATGCTATTTTAATGAAGATACGAAATTTATCGGTTTTGGCACTGCAAATAAAGGAGTTTTACAGTAAAACCCCATATCTGGGCAATCAGTTGTATGGAGGCAATAAATAAGTTATAGTGACCCGATCTTGGTTAATTTTACTGTAAACTTTCTGTTGATAATGAGTGAAATTAGTGCGAAATTTCATGCCCCTAACTATATAAACGAAGGCGTTATAACTAAAAATCTCATATCTGAACAATCAGTTGTATGGCAGCTATATGTTATAGTGGTCCGATTCTTACGGTTTCGACAAATGATTAATACATTATACAAATACATCCACCTACCAAATTTCCTCCGGTTATCTCGAAAACTGAGAGATTGCATACAAACAGACGGACATGGCTAAATCGACTCATCTGTTCTCTAGTTTTGAAATCAGAGGGCTTTCTATTTAGCCTTGGTACACAGTAGTCCGCGTTCGGTAGATTACTTAATATCCTTTAGAATTTTGGTGTGGCCACTTTGTGTAAACTCCCAGCCGGGTAATTGTTTTCCAATAATATCTATTGGCAAAGAACTTTTTAGCAGTTCTATGACTTTCGATTTCTTGTTGAGACTTGGCCATCAGACCGTAGAGCAGTATATGCCTAACATACGAATAATGTACGGGGCGACAACCCCGGCTCCGTCCATTGGCACCTTACAGCTTTAGAGAGCTGCGGTTGCTTTTTTATAGCGCATAGTATATTATGTGCCCGGCTTAGCTTTTTGCAGTACTATGCCTAAGAATTTTGCAGATTCCCCTAACTTCAGCATCGTATTGCCTATGAAAGGGAGCTGCAGTGAGGCGATCTTGTACTTCATAGTGACAGGTCAGTTTTGCCTGGATTTACTCCAAGACCATTCTCTTTGACCATCTTTCCAATCTGCGTGCTAGCTCATCTGCCACCTAATTAAACTCTGGATTCTCTGAGCTATTTATTAGAAATTAGAGCTTTAATCAAAATAAAATTATCTTAGTAATGAACTACAGCGAATACATTCAAAAATACTGACATTTGAATTTGTTTGCTTGGAGACCTAAATGAAAGCACTTAAATTTAATTACAACATATGTACAATTTGTTCGCGTTTAAAAAAGCACAGAACACCAAATCGAGAGGTATCATAAAGTTGGCGCAAAAATTTTATCAATTCTAACTATCTGAATATCAGGGGAATTTTTCCAACCTATTAAAGCGATTAACTGTGCATTTGTCATTTAAGTACCACCAGTAAGTGTGCAACTGTTTTTAAAACATGGTGCTAGAGATAGCGTATATTGCAAATGTACATTAGGGTGCCCATCGATTTTTTTTTTTTTTCAAGATCCTACCCCCTAATTTTCTTGCCTTTTATGAGAAATGTTATTGCCAATTTTTATAGATTTTTTAAAAGTCATTTAGAGGGCGCGACTTGTCGTTTTAGGCCAGGAAATGCGGTTTTGTAGATTTATGAGTTTCATTCAATTTTAACGAAAATGTACAATAATCTATGGTCAAATTTAAAAAATTAAGAAAAAATATTTTTCTTTTTATTTGCCAAATCAAAACTCCCAATAATCCAAATCTGACAATAAATTTATTATACATCGACCAGTATATCCTCTTTTCACCACATGGTCGATCTTTAAAATTGAATTGATCATTCAAAAACTGATAAATGTGACTTAAAACGACAAGTCGCGACCTCTAAATGATTTGTAAAAAATCTATAAAAATAGGCAAAAATATTTCTGATAAAAAGGAAGGAAATTATGGGGTAGGGCCTGAAATTTCAACAGAAAAAAATTTCGATGGGCACCCTTATGTACATATTTTGTATTTATCGCACACTCTATCAACATTTAGGGAATTAATAAAAACATGAAAATATATAAATATGGATTTGTATACGAGTATACTTTATACGAGCATATCACTTGTTCAATTAAAGAGTTATTCGTCGGTGGGTGCATAACTAGTTTAAATATATGAGCCGTTTATTTTGAAAGTGACATAAGTCACTTCGTACCTCTTGTGCTCTTAAATGTCCGGCTACTTGTAACCGAATGCATTAACAAACCGCGCTGTCATCATAAACTAAGGACAAAACCTTCTACCTTTGGTTGAGGAAGTTCAACGAATAACCGACGCGTTCAGATGCAAGTTACCGGTCATTTAATCACAAGAGCTGTGAAATGACTTATGCCACTTTCAAAATAAACTACTCATATACGAATGCACATATGTATGAATGTATGTATATGTGTATGTATGTATGTACATATGTAGTTGACAAAATAAGTGGCCCGACTAAATTAATGATCAACTCAGCGAATGATGGCAATGCACTGTCATATCCGTAAAATAAGAAAATTCATAATGGGTCTAAGGAAAATAGGAACTAAAGATTTTGAGTAATTAATAAGAAAAATTTTTGTTCAAAAACGCAATGCATCAAATCGAAGAATGATACCGAAAACAAGAAACTGCTGCTGTACTTTTAAGTTTAAGTTTACAATAAATTGCCTATTTTTCATTTGCATTTATAAAGTAATAGTAGGTCCTAAGCGTTACCTGTTGGAGCTTCTTTTTACACGTTAAAGTAAAAATCACAAAGGATGTCAACGCTTTTGGCGAATTGTAGTAGAAGTTTCCCTCGGCAGGCAATGGCAAACCTCCGAGTGTATTTCTGCCATGAAAAACAGCTTCTCATAAAAATACAATCGCCGTTCGGAGTCGGCGTAAAACTGTAGGTCCCTCCGCTTTGTGTGACAACATCAAGGCGCACGCCACAAATCGGAGGAGAAGCTTGGCCAAATACTAACATATGTGTAAGCGCCAATCTATTATTATTAGTAGAAGTTTCAGCTCTACTTTTGGGATGTCCTCTAACTGACAGAGCAGGTCATCGACAGAGAAGATGTTCCAAGATTTCCCTGGTAACAACTCTGCAATATTTCTTTGGTAGCCGTAACAAGTAGCGAGTAGAGTTGCTTCCGCGTTTTCGCACATAATTTTTGCAGTTTTACAGGTGGTTAACTAATTCAATCTTGGTCTGAACTGCCTAATCGTATTATCATTTCTTTCGTTATACAAGTGGTGAAGTGGTCTACAAATATAGTTTGTCAATTTAATAGTCAGACCTGTGGCGTTCTTGGCAGTATCATTTGCGGTTTCGTTTTCCTCTATTTCCTTGTAGGCCGGCACCCAATAGATATGCAGCCTTCCGTCGGCGGCTAGCCGGACAATGGCTTTCCGGCTGTGAAGGACGTTTATGGTTGAAATACTATATGATGTATGGGTTTACTTTTGAATTGATTGTCGTTTCGGTGTAGGCTCGCTGTGCTGCTATCCTCACTGCGGAAATCTCTGCTTGAAATATGCTGCAATGGTCAGGTATGCTTACTGCCCGCCTGATGTTCAGTTACCGACAGTAAATCCCGGCACCCACTCCCGTTACTATTTTAGAGGCGTCCGTGAAAATGTTTAGGGATCTACGGCTAGATTTCGTTCCCTTGCGTCGTCCATCCTCTTGAATCGTTATGTATTGTTTTTGTTTGTTGTTGAAAGCGCAGACAATACTGAATATGATTGGTACTTGGTGTAAAGGCGGTTGTTGGTGTTGAGCTCTTCACTAGAAAGAGGATGGTATCATTGCCCTAACACTTAACGGAGCCACAACTCAGGCTTCTTCCGAAGTGAAGAAAACTGTCGTGGATATCTCACGTGGAGCACAAGACCTTCGGCACTTTTGCAATGTAAACATGTCCTTGGTAAAGCATGGGGTCTGTCACCAAAGGAAATCCTCTGGATTTATAAGTACCTCTATGATCAGACCCGTAATCAGCTTTGCTCACAAAGAACAATTGTCGTGTGCTATACGGAAGCTTTCTGTACAACACCTGACAGTGCTCTTGACCGTGTCTGCATACGTGGAGAAGCCTTAAAGGTCACCTGCAGACTAAAAAGAGACGGATATTGGTATAACACTGAGTGCGGCGAGAGGAAAATTGCTGGCGACACAGATCTGAGCACTTGTGTCTTTTCAGTGCCACAGAATAGTACTACACAATTACCTTTGTTGAAGAGATTCTATAATATTGAGTTTCCTGAGGCTGAATGCTGATTTAATCACTATCGAATATAATGGGTATAAGCTTCACTTTCCTCTTGGGGAGTATGCTTCCCTTTCCAGGCTGGGGTATTTGCAATCCGCAAGGTCATGGACTACGTGGTGGAAAATAAAAAGATGACAGTCAAGGTCAAGTTAAGGCATTGACCAGCCCTCTAGCTACTTTGAAACTAGCTCGACAATGAAAGTCTCGACTAAATTATGTTAGCAAACTTAACGAGCTTGCTTTACTCTGGGTGCCACGTCACTCGAGAGTACCTGGTAACGAGACATCCGACTATATGGGCAGAGTTGGCTCAAACCAGGCATTCCTAGCTTTTGCAAGAATTAGATAGGAGGCATTTGGCCGCGATGTGTTGAGAGACGAACAGCTGAGCTCTTTGACAGCAAACAATCTGCTTGGGTTTATTCGTAAATCGTGCAGATTTAAAACCTATTAAAAGGGACATGAAAACAATGGGCCTAATGCATAAAAAGTGAGCTTAAGCTCTGTAGGTAAAGTTTCTTAAAAACTCATAGTTTTTCACTGCTATCTGTGGCACTCATAAGCTTATTTGATACAATTTTCTCAAATGAACTGGGCCAGCATAGTTTTTGAAACAAATAAAATACCTTAAGAAGCCTATGTACGTACAATATTGCCCTGCTATTAACCCAACTTTTAGTTAGTCTATAAGTTTATTTTTTGAATTTGCGAAATAGCGCCGCATGTGTCAGCAGAATGACAAAGCCGTCTCGTTAATGCACAAGAATACGTGTATGGCGTTAACCTCAAGCGTTGAAAAGCTTCCGTGTTATTAAAAATCAAAAAAGAGAATTGATATTTTCACTGTGATCCACATCGAATGTAAACATATGAACACATCGATTGTCCGCTGCAATAACGGCACAACTCAAAATTTCATGTTTTGGAGTTATATAGTGGATTGGGTTTATAAATGCCCATGTTTTTCTGTGGCAAGTCGACATATGCTTCGTGGTCAACATTCTGACA
>NW_023468259.1:4899-6048 GCF_013731165.1 Rhagoletis pomonella | reverse complement strand
CCCAAGTCTGGACTTTCTTCAATAGTTGGTTGAGTGGTGCTGCGAGCGTGGAGAAATCGGCGTCGAAACGGCGGTACCATGAGGCGAGGCCGAGGAATCGGCGAAGCTCTCGGATGTTCTGAGGCGCTGGCATCTCTCGTACAGCGGATATATTTGCAGGATCAGTGTGTATGCTCTCGGAGCTAACAATGTGCCTGCATCCTTTTCCTCTGAAGTCGTTTGAAGACTTCGCGCAGGTTACTCATGTACTCGTCGAAGGTGTCTGCCAGAACGATGATGTCGTCCAGGTACTCAAATACCTTCGGCTTGAGCTCTGAACCGAGTATCGCGTCCAGAGCGCATTGAAATGTGGCTGGAGCGGAGTGTAGCCCAAATGGCATGACCTTCCACTGAAACAGCCCTCTCCCTGGAACGGTGTTGTATGACCGTGATCCTTTGGCTCGGGGTATCTGTCGGTAGCCATTCTTCAAGTCAATCGTAGATATGTACTTCGCTTCTCTTAGCTGGTCGAGGATGGCTCCGATCTGGGGCAGCGGATATACGTATGGTTCGCTGGCGGCGCTGAGCTGGCTTCACATTCCCAAGCTCCCCCCCACTCCCCGCCAGCTTAGTTGCAGGCGTACAGGGCAGTTATTCACTGCTAAATATTAAAATTGTGTCCACAGTGAAATTCGTGAGTAAATGTGGACATAAAATCGTTCTGGGAATGTTCCATTTCCAATTTTCCCATTCGCACTCATAAAATTATTTACAAATAAGAAAAAGGGAGCAACAAACTATTCAAATACAACAAAGGCTATCACTTACATAATTGATATGAACCTACGTACTCTAGTACAGTACTGTATGCATAGCCGATATGTATGTAGATATGTACATTAGAGCGTACCACCTTACACGCATAAAAATTCGCACTCCTAAATTATTTTTGTAAGGCAATTTCGAAAAAAAAAATTGCTTAGCCAATCCTAGGGTTGCTTACATCTTTCGGTGACATCTACATACATTCGGAAATATACATTTTTATACCCGAGCGCACTTGTGCACAAGGGTATTATAACTTTGTTCACATAACGGTTGTTTGTAACAGGCAAAACGAATCGAGATAGATATAGACAAATGTATACATAAATGATCAGAATGAAAAGA
>NW_023468259.1:0-4889 GCF_013731165.1 Rhagoletis pomonella | reverse complement strand
AAAAGAGAAATCGATTAAGCGGTGACTGTCTGTCCGTCCGTCCGTCCGTCCGTCCGTCCGTCTGTGCACACGATAACTCGAGTAAAAATTGAGATATCTTAACGAAACTTGGTAGGTGAACTTCTTTTGGGCGTAGGACGGATGGTATTGAAAATGGGCGAAATCGGACAATAACCACGCCTACCTCCCATATAACGGTAATTTTAAGAAATACGAAAACTGCGATATTTTAGTAACTACTGAAGATAATTCACCCAAAATTGATACTTACAATGAGTTTCAGACGGAAAACATGAATATTATAAATTTTTGGAAAATGGGCGTAGCCACGCCCACTTATGGTTACATGTGTATATCTTGGAAACCGCTGCACCAATTTCTTCCAAACTTGGCACAGTTGTTGGCCTTAGTACAGCATACTAAATGGCTGAAAATTTTAAAAATCGGACAATAACCACGCCTACCTCCCATATAACGGTAATTTTCAGAAAAACGAAAACTGCGATATTTTAGTAACTACTGAAGATAATTCACTCAAAATTGATATTTGCAATGAGTTTTAGACGAAAAATAAGAATATTACAAAATTTTGGCAAATGGGCGTAGCCACGCCCACTTATGGTTACATGTGTATATCTTGGTAACCGCTACACCAATTTCTTCCAAACTTGGCGCAATTGTTGGTCCTGGTACAGCGTATCAAATGGCCGAAAATGTCTAAAATCGGACAATAACCACGCCCACATCCCATATAACGGGAATTTCGAGAAATACAAAATCTTCGATAAATCAGTAAATATTAAAGCTAATTTATTCAAAATTGATGGTTGCAACAATTCTTTACCAAGAAATACGCTTATGACAAAATTTTGGAAAATGGGCGTAGCACCGCCCACTTGTGATCACATATATGTATCGCGCTAACCGTTCTAGCAATTTGTACCAAGCTCGGTATGGTTATTGTGCTTGCCACATAAAAGCAAACCGTTGAAAATTGTTGAAATCGGACTAAAATTGAGGCCGCTTTTCATATAACGGTAAATTTCAGAAATGCTTGAAATTTCAATATTTCGAAATTTAAGGACGCTAATTTACTTAAAATGTATACACCCCGGCTTATCATGTAGCGGTAGCTTTCGGAAAGGTGGAAAACATATATTTAATACTTGCGCCGGGTATTTAATGTTCGGCTCCGCCCGAACTTAGACTTTCTTACTTGTTTTAAATACTGTTAGTTAGGTTGATAAGAACTGAGATCTTAGTTCAGAACAAAAAAAAATTCTCTAAGAAAAATACCTTAGATTCCAAGCTGTGCGGTCGAACTTTTTTTCTGGGACGGTCTAATATAAATTGGAACGCGAAATTTTAACAAGTTTTAGCAATTTTTTATTTGTTTATTTAATTTTTATTATTAAATTTTTATTATTAACTAACAAAAACAATAGATCCCAATTTCAGAGTTTGTGCACAAATTATGAAAATTTTGAGGTGCCCCAGCATTTGACAGCATTTTAAAATCATATAAAATTGAGAATAAAAAAATTAAATTGGTCACAATTGAATTGAATTGAGATTGAAAATGGGAATGTGTGTGTGAGTTTGAGTTGTGAATTTTTAAATTATATTGCTATGAAACTGTTTACATAGATAACGGATTCCCCCCAAAAATCCTTTTTGAATTTCCCCTAGACCCATTTTCTACCCTAAATATTCGGTCCCCGAAACTTTAGGGGGGTAACCTCTGCTCTGGCAACACTGCAATTTTGTAGCCCATTAAGTGTTAGTATTTTGGCAATTTTTTTTTTTGTTGACGGTGCTACGTATTTTTTCTTTACAAAATATGTTTCACCATTTTTTTATATGTACGCTGTACAATTTATGTACGACATACGATTTTTTCCAGATATTCGATTCATGCACGATTGCCGATTTTTTTTCCAAATATTTTTTTTTTTTTTTTTTTGAATTAGTAGATTTGACCCAAACCAGCAAGCGATAAAAAATGATAATTTGGAAATTTAAAGAATCGGAACTTGCATAATACTTAACTGGCGTGCAGTCAATATATTCTTATAGTTATGGGAAAAAATAACGGTTGATGCGCGACTTTTTAGAATTATTGTAGAGCGGAGAGATTCCTGAAGAATCATTACTATACCAAAAACTAAAATTTGAGTTGGGTTACAGTCGTATTGCAGGATTTTTATTTTTTATTTTTTTATTTTGATGTGGTCTAATGTACACACATACATACATACATATATGCGCGGCTGTGTGTAAGTTATATTAGTTTTATTAGCAACTTAGGTCTACTCTACCAAAGTCCTTCAACTTTTGAGAATCGCTGTTATCGGGTAAAGCAGCAAGCGCAAAGTTAACTACTCACTTACTATAAACAAACTAACATACACCCCGTGTCAAAATTTTAAGCGCACCACATACATACTATTTAAAAGTTTTAACATTTTTTTGTTTTTAATTACAGGGTTTTTATAAAAATATAACTTATTCAATACCGACGTCCATATAAATTTAAGTTTCAAACTGAAAAAAATCAACAAACTCTCATTACAGTTTTAAGCCTATTAATTAGCTTATTTAGAAAGATTTTGAGTGCGCTGGTAAATTAACTTTTAGAATAACCAATTTTTTTTTGTTGAAGGTGTTTGCTCATATACAAAACAAAAATCTTGGAAAACACTTTTTATGTGCTGCGCTTATAATTTTGACAGGGAATGTATATTTTTATATTATAGCTATATTAGGAATTCGAGTATAGGGCGCTGCAGCATTTACTCTTACAACACAGCGAGCACTTTGCTGCTGACTGCAAAACTGCATCAGTAAACAAGCAAAATAACAAGAAGGCAAAAAGGTCTTTTCACTTTCAGTTGCTTATCAGCCTCTATAAAGATTGTGTTATATGTGTATGTATGTGTGTATACACATAGCATGGCACTATCTAAATACATACATACATATGTGCTAAAACGAATACGTCTAGCACCTGCACTAAATGTTTACTTTTATCGTTCTGACTTTATTACGTTCTTTACTTTTACTTAGCTGTGCTTTAATCGCTTTTTTTTTGTAACTTTACACCTTGTTTACCGTATCCTGTTAACAATTCGTTTGTATTTAGATACATATGTATGTATGTATTAGCGCTTATTCATATTTCATTGCCGTTTCTATTATCGCCTTAAAGTTTCTCCAAAAAATTTCCGCACTGCAGTGTACAGTGAAACCCGCCAAGGTGCCTTCCCCTAAAAAGTAATCGATGTATTTGGTCATTTCGAATTTTTCCTTGGGAACATCATGATTGAAAACTTTAAAGCCGCTTTTCTCGTTTTTTTTTTTTCATTTTCAAAGTTATCTCATTCTACCAGCGAATGAGCGATATATACTTACATACATATGTATATATTTTAATAACATCACTAAATTTGTTATCGCAAAACACCCTACCCGGCAGGGAAACAAAACAAGTTGGCATTTTTGGAAGAAGTAATTATGCGGTTTTCACTGTATTTCTTTTGTTATTCAAACGCACAAATTGCGTTGTTTACAAGTTCAATGAACGCTGCACAGAGAAAACTACTACTACATGCGTATGTACATATTCTTGCTTAGTTTAATGTTAAAATTACACGTGTTCATGGTTTTAGTTTAAAAAAATTTGGTAAGTACGAGTATGTTCACAAATAATAAACAATTAGCTTTGTTGGACTTTGGCAAACACTGAGGTATGGTAGTTCACCCTAAAAAAATTTTCACCAAATTGCTTTATGCTCTGCATCATTTTTTTTAACATTGTTTACATTAATTCTTAATCTGCCTTTTGAATATGGGTTGTTCAAAAATTAAAAAAAAAAATTAAAATTATGCCGCCCCTCATCAGTCGAGGGAGACGAAGGCGTAACCATCACCTGATTACCAAGAAAGTGAGTCTCTACAAGAACAGAGAGAGCCTCAATCCTACTCTCCGTTAAAGAACTATCACAACTTTTCCCAGCCTAGGTTTCTATCCCGCTGCAGTATTCTTAAAAAGAGACCCTCTTCGTTCCCAAGGCACGTGTTTCGCTCTCCCATTCCTGACTGGCTCCACAGCCGTGAGCCAATCCCATTTACCTTGGGAAAGCAATTTCGCCCCAATGGTTCCAGCCATCTCTTATAAGGGAGCACTGGCTATAGTGCCAGAGGCAATTACAGCCCGATCATACAGATTTTTCAATCTTTAGTTTCCCCATTACGGCATCTACTAAGGTCCCACTGGCTTCTGGTGTAACCTTACGCAGACCTGGGCCGTTTACTGAATGCAACGACAGAAGGAGTTCGGTCAGCGAGTTGTTGTTGTTGTAGCACTCCTCCAGGGTGCGCCCCTGATATATGACACTGGGGACTTTGGCAATGGTTGGGGCCTCCAGAATCCGTAACCCTGCCACAAATGTTGTTAATAAATTTGAAGATATGTATGCGTTTAACAAAACTTGTCTAATTTTCTCTGAAATCTTAATAACGTGCACACAAGTGCAAACGACTACGGTCTTGTTTCTTAGGTGTTATTTAAATTGTTGCATAAATATAATTTTTCAGCATATCTAACTATATATTGTTTATAAACTTTTTAATATATTTTGCATATCTTTTGCATAATCAATTTGCATTAAATTCCGAGCTCTACTGATTAACCTTTGGCTAAGGGATATTTTAATTATTCCAGAAGACCTATTCTGAAATCTTTTGCCGAATGTACATACATATGGGTATTCAAATTTCTTAGACAGCTGTTTAAAGCTGTGTCTTGGCCAACTTTGTTATAGATCAGTCACGATCAAAACATTTGTATTGTGGAACGATTTTCCGTCATCCCTTGTCAAATTTGGTTT
>NW_023468258.1:0-6048 GCF_013731165.1 Rhagoletis pomonella | reverse complement strand
TATTTTACATTTAACATAAATTGGTGCCGTCCTTTATTTTGCTGACAAAAGTTTTCCAATTACGCTTATGCTCGCTGCCATCGTGTGTGTTTTGTGTGTAATTTGGACGAGTTGCTGACCGTTGCATTGGAGGTGCCGTTTTGCTGGAAGAGTACCGCTTCAAGAAATTTGTCATCCGATACAGTTTAAGCGGATTTTGTAAAAAATATACAGTTGGACGTACAGCCGCACGTACGTTTTTTGGGCACAGCGTGTTGATCTTGTTGGTCATAGGTTTTTCGCGAATAATCTACGAGGCCGCAGACTCATTTGAACATTTTTTAAAATACTTGCGTTACTGTTTAAGCGAACTTTGCGAGCAACAGTTGGACGTACAACTGCACGTACGTTTTTGCAAAGGGTGTTAGGTGCGCTAACCTAACTTCCCGAATCTTCTGCATTATACCAATCGAAAATGCTCACAAGAAGCCAGACAAACGAAACTCCAGCTGCCGCTGATGGTGATGCTAGCAACTCCGATTCGGACGCAGATGCCACCGCAGTCAACATTGGAGCCCAAGACGCTATGGCGCAACCACAAGCCAACGTCGGAGGCGATGCGTTGGCCACCTTGGTTGCTAGCATTGCGTCACTACGTGCAAGTGTTGAAGAGTTGCGTAACGAAACCAGCCGTAGCCAAGCAGAAGTTCAGCAGCTCCGACTGCGAATGGAAATGGATTCAGCCAATGCCACCGCGCCAACGTGCGAAGTACAGCCGCCAGTTCAACAGTTCCCTCAAGCAGTACAACAATTGCCTGTAGTACAGCCGCCATTGCCGTTGCCAACAAATGCATTGCAGTTTGTCGAGGGTTCAGCCGCCAAGCTATACCCTTTGCCAACTTTCGATGGCAGTCCGGAAGATTGGCCATTATTTTCGGCAAATTATGTGGACACTACAGCAGAGTTCGGCTATAATAACAGGCAAAATCTCATGCGATTGCAGAAAGCGCTGCAGGGCAATGCCAAACGAGCAGTCATGTCCATGCTCATATATCCTGACGATGTGCCCAAAGTAATGAAGGAACTCGAATTCAATTTTGGTCGGCACGATTTGTTAATACGTGCGCAACTACAAAAAGTTCAACAGTTTCCTACAATTCACGACAACCGCCTAGATCAGGTTCTGGAGTTTTCCAATCGAGTTCGCAACATAGCCGCGTTTTTCAAATCGGCGCAATGTGAGCACCATCTTATGAACCCTACACTTCTAGAGCAATTGATCTCGAAGCTGCCGCCGTCGAAACAATATGAGTGGAGCAAGCATGCTGCCAACATTAAGCCGTTTCCTACAGTAGACAAATTTGCAGATTGGTTGAGCGACTTGGCCAAGGTCGTGTCAATCATGCCTGGGGTAGCTGAAATTTCTCTGCGTTACAGCCAAGCGTCGTTGCCATCGTCGCGTCAGCAATCCGGTAGCAGTCGTCAGTTTGCGTCAAGTGGAGTTCCGGCACGTCGAGTCTTACACAGCAGTTGTGAGCAGCCTGTATGTTTGTGTTGTAATCAGTCGCACGTCTTAACTGATTGCCGTAAATTTAAATCAAATGATTGCCCAGCCAAGTGGTTGCTTGTCAAACAACACCGCCTTTGTTTCGGTTGTCTACAAGCAGGTCATGGGTTATCTGATTGCCGTCGTCGTAAAGCATGCGCCATCAATGGTTGCAAGCGTATGCATCATCAGTTGCTGCATCAAGACAATCAGCCGTCGTCACAGCCAACCGCCGACCGGGAACGCATCCTCAACTGTCGCCAAGAAAGTGAAGTCAGCCTATTTAAAATTTTGCCGGTGATATTGTCTGGCCCGCATGGTAGTGTGAACGTGTATGCTATGTTTGACGAGGGGTCATCTGTGTCTCTACTGGAGGAAGAGGTCGCAACACGGCTTGGGTTGAGAGGACGTGTTAAGCCACTTACCCTGCAATGGTACGGTGACAGCCAAACAACAGAGAACTCAAGGCCAGTGTCATGTGATGTGAGAGGGGTGAATGGTAACAACTATTCTCTGAAAGATGTGCATACGATAAAAAGCCTTAATCTGCCGAGGCAATCGCTCGATAAGTTTAAATACGTGCACTTAAAAGAATTGCCTGTGCGTAACTACGTCGATGTCAAACCAGTTTTACTGCTGGGTTTGGATAATTGTCACTTAAGTGTGCCCATCAAAACAGTCGCAGCCCGATATGACCAACCAGTCGCCATCAACACTAGGTTGGGTTGGGTCGTATATGGACCTCACCGCCAAGAAAGCGTTGCCGTTCCTCGAGTTCTTCATGTTCGCAAGTCAGACGCATTGAAGCAATTAAATAAGCTAGAGGAGGATTATTTTGCTACAGAAAATTTTGGTGTCAACAGTCAAGTCGTCTTGGAGTCGGACGAAAACCAACGCGCCAGAAAAATATTGGCGGAAACAACAAGGGACCTCGGTCAGGGGTATGAAGTTGGCCTGTTATGGCGGGAGGACTCGGTCATTCTGCCGCCAAGCTATGCAATGGCCAAGCACCGCCTACTTAACATCGAGTCGCGAATGCAGAGAGATGCAGTTTTCGCGGAAAACTACAAGAGGGAAGTCGCGAAGTACCTCGACAAAGGATATGCGAAGCCATTGACGCCTGATGAAGCCTCCGTGGAAGGACCAAGAACTTGGTACCTCCCGCACTTTGGTGTTGTGAATCCACACAAGCCGCAAAAACTCCGCATCGTTTTTGACGCAGCCGCCGCTACAAATGGTATTTCGCTTAATTCTGTGTTGCTGAAGGGTCCGGAGCAAGCTCAGCCACTGATAGCTATCATACACAAGTTTCGTCAGGGTGTCGTCGCTGTGGCCGGTGACATCCAGGAGATGTTCTCGCGAGTACAAATTCTGGAGGCCGATCAAGAGTCACAACGATTTCTGTGGCGAGATGGCAACACGTCCGAGCCTATACGTATTTATAAAATGTCGTCAATGATTTTTGGAGCTATTTGTTCGCCGTGCTGTGCGGAGCACGTTAAAAATACCAACGCCATCAAATTCATGTCTACGATGCCAAGGGGTGCACGAGCTGTCATTGAAAATACATATGTCGACGATTTGGTCATGAGTTTTAATAGTGCCGAAGAAGCTATTGAGGTCATCAACGAAGCTGTCAAAATCAACGCCGCTGCATCTTTCAAGCTCCGCGATTTTATATCCAACGACAAACTAGTTCAACAGAAGCTGAATGGTGAAGGTTCATCTGCCAACAAGCAAATCATAAGAATGGAGCGTCAAGCAACAATGGAAAAAGTTCTTGGTATGTTTTGGAACACTGCTAACGATGGTCTTGAATTTCAGTTTAAATTCCACAAAATTACTCACGATGTTATTGATGGTACACGACCTCCAACCAAGCGCGAATTGTTGGGCATAGCCATGTCCATGTACGATCCGTTTGGTCTCTTGGCAAACGTTACGATATGCATAAAATTACTGGTGCAAGCAATGTGGAAGCAACGGGTCCAGTGGGATGAAGCGATGCCATATGAATTAGCGCAGCAGTGGTCAAAGTGGTGGAGCAACATCCAGTCAGTTAAGCATCTTTCGGTGCCAAGATGTTACTCTTTAATGTTACCGGTAGCAGAGGAGATACAGCTGCATATTTTTGTCGATGCCAGCTCTCTGGCCTATGCCGCTGTGGCGTATCTTCGAATAAAGAAAGGAGACAAGATCGACGTCGCTATGGTGTGCGCAAAGTCAAGGTGTTCGCCACTTAAGGGTATGACTATACCACGTCTGGAGCTACAAGCTGCAGTTCTGGGTTGCCGTCTGAAGGAGTCATTAGAACGATGCCATGATTTTCGTGTGAGCAGCACTACATTTTGGAGCGATTCCAAAACCGTCATACTTTGGATTCGTTCAACACATCGAGACTACAAGCAGTTCGTCGCATATCGTGTGGCCGAAATACTAAGCACTACATCGTCAGATCAATGGCGCTGGATTCCCACGTCATTAAACGTCGCAGACGAAGCAACGCGAGCCTATACGTCATTTGAGTGCAACATAAAGTCGAGATGGTTTACAGGACCAGGGTTCCTTTATGAGGATGCAACGTGCTGGCCGCAAGAGATACCAGAGCTGACGTCTGATCATCGTGACTTAGAAGAAGCCACCAAGCGAATCATAATGCTGTCAAGTCCAGGGGAGTATCCTATAAAGTTTACTAATTTTTCAAAATTTTTGAAGGTTACCAGAGTCGTTGCCTGGGTACTGCGCTTTTTTAACAACGCTAAGTCTGAAGTTCGCAGAAGTGGAGAACTAAACTCCGCAGAGCTCGCCAAAGCCGAAATGAAAATACTTCGTCAAGTTCAATTTGAGTCGTTTTCCGATGAAATCCATGCCATCAAGCAGAAGAAGTGCCTACCGAAGTCGAGTTTTTTGTATCAACTAACGCCGTTTATAGATGACGATGGTTTGCTGAAAGTGAACGGGAGAATTGACGCCGCCTACTGCCTGCCAATCGCAGCTAGACGCCCGGTTATTCTGCCTCAAACACATTATGTCACACGGCTGATTGTGAAGCAATACCATTGCCGGCTTCATCACCAGAACGAGAGCCTAACCATAAACGAGATGAGACAAAAATTTTGGGTGCCTCGAGCGCGTGCCTTGCTCAAATCGGTGAAGAGAAATTGTAATGTATGTATCTATAACAGCGCCAAGCCAGCTATACCACTCATGGGTCAACTGCCGACCGACCGACTTACGCCGCACGTTCGCCCGTTTTCTTACGCCGGAGTCGACTATTGTGGCCCGTTTTATGTCACAATTGGCCGAAGAAAAGAGAAGCGATGGGTTAGTTTGTTTACGTGCCTCACGACAAGAGCCGCACATTTGGAAATTGCAGAAGACCTTTCTACAGACGCATTTATTTTGTGCCTCCGTAATTTCGTCAACCGCCGAGGAGTACCAATAAGAATTCGAAGCGACAATGGGACGAATTTCGTTGGCGCCCAGAAGGAGCTTAAAGCAGAAGAGCGTATGTTCGATTTTGGTCGCATAGAGGGTGAGATGGCACGTCGCAACATCGAGTGGGTATTCAATTGCCCTGCAAACCCGTCCGCAGGAGGTTGCTGGGAGCGCCTCGTGCAGTGCGTCAAACGGCTATTGCAGCGGGTATTGCAACAAGAATCACCACGGCTAGAAACCTTTCGTAGCGTCTTGATAGAAGCGGAAAATATAATTAATAGCCGCCCCCTGACCGAGTTAGCCGTATCGCCGCAAGATGAGGAGCCACTGACGCCTAACCATTTTTTGTTGGGATGCCTTAATTCAACCCAAACGCCTAGTCCAGTTGACGAAAAGGTATGCCTCCGCAAGCAATGGCGCATAGCACAGAACTTGAAAGATCGTCTGTGGAAGAGATGGACAGTCGAATACTTACCGCAACTTCTTCTACGTTCCAAATGGAGAACTCAAGCAACGCCACTACAACCAGGTCAATTGGTTATCATATGCGACTCTGCGCGACCCAGAAGCCAGTGGGAGCGAGGTATGATCACGGAGGTGTTTGTCGCCAAAGATGGTCAAGTGAGAAGTGCGGAAGTCCGCACAAGTTCCGGGTTAATTCGTCGACCAGCCACTAAGCTAGCCGCTTTACGAGTTAGTGAATCCCCCACAGGATTCACCGGGGAGTGGGATGTCGTTGCACAACACTAGTACATCAGTGCAACCGTGTAATGTTTAATTGCTTTAACGAAGAATGGGAAAAGGCGGAATATGCAAAAGGACTTCGGATAAATACCCGCCTTTGCATGAGCAAAGAAACACTTTTCATTTTGTCAGCAAGCAGCGAGTGCATAAGCGAACTAATTGGAAACAACACCAACAACAATCGCCGTCAGCAGCACCATCACCAATAACTTTGTCAAATTCGTTTTAATAATTATATTATTCCGTGTTCGTCGTAAAACTCGTCCTCAAACAAGTCAATAAAGTTTTAAATCTTATTTTACATTTAACATAAATTGGTGCCGTCCTTTATTTTGCTGACA
>NW_023468257.1:0-6049 GCF_013731165.1 Rhagoletis pomonella | reverse complement strand
ACTGATACACGCTATGCGCCTCAGTGAGATTGAGCTTGCTAACGCATTCGATTGCAATTAAGCGGTCAGTTCCATTTGTGTGTACGTAGTTAGAGGCGGCCATTAGAAAATAATTTTCGAACATACGAAATGTGTCCATTAGCTCCAATCGGCTGCTTCTTGGTGTAGGGTATAAAACGGCGCGTAGGACGTGCAGCGAGCCTTTATTCGCAAAAGATCTTACCAGGAGCAGCTAGTGTAAAAGTAACCGTACAATTAAAAATAGAGGCTGATATTATCTAAAACATATTGGTGTAAAATCGTGAAAATGTTAAGCAAGTTGAGGCGGGGCAATGTTGCTGGAGTAACACTAAGAACCAAATCGGGTTCCAATCATCGTTTTGTTGCGTTGGTTATTTTTTATTGCATTTATTTTATATTTATAAGATTGAGCTATTCGCAAGCTGATGAAGCTGCCACATCGGGTGATAATGGTAATTTAAAATTGATGTTTTATATATGTATACGAGAAAAATTTTAGTGAACCTACGTTTTAGCTTTGAAAATTTTTTTTTTTCAGAAATTTCGCACATTGGTGATGATTGTCAGGTGACACCTGTCATACATGTGCTCCAATATCCTGGCTGTGTGCCAAAGCCGATACCATCATTTGCGTGTGTCGGACGCTGCGCTAGTTATATACAAGTAAATTTCATTATTAATTTTATTGTTAATTTCCTAAATGCATACATGAATAAAATCATGAATGAAAACTTTAGTTGCCGTCCTGGTCGAATGTGCAGAGATGCGGGCTAACGCCTGTTAGATCTCAGACACATAAAAAATCGAATAATAGAAAACTTATTTTATAAAACCTCACAAACGAACAGAAGATAATGAAATTAATATTGCATTGTAATTGAATTTAAATAATGAGAATGTGTATAAATAATCCTATTAACTTGCGCAGAGATTTAAAGCAAAAGCGTTAATTCTACAAAAATAAAATAAAATTTGTAATTATATAAAACCGTGCGACAGTCAATTTTACACACGAAAAAATCAATATATTCACAAAACTGGGGGCCAAATATAGTAAAACTTCGTTTTTAGTTTTTCTCTCTGACGTCAGGATTTTTTTAAAAGGACTTTGAAATTTCTAGAATATGATTGAATCAAGAAATTATTCAAAAGATTTGGTGCATTGTAGAATAACAATAAGGGGTATCAATTAAAAAGAAAAATTCCGTGGAATTGATAAAATAATAATTTGTGGATGCACCGGAACGAATAAGTGTTGAAAATGTACTTTTAAAATATTATCCTTGAATATCCCTGGAAATTTCCAATATTTACTTTTGAAAAAATATATATCAAGGACTAATATCTAAACTACGATATCCTCGAATTTCGTCCTTCTAACTTTATTAGTTTTAGATAAGAAAAACTTTACACTTCTCTTTATAAGATATTGTTAGTTAGAGTATACATAAATGAGGATACTGGAATCGTTATTTTGGAACCATGTATGCGCTCTAAAAGAACAAACTGACCGTATGATGTACGGCTTAAATACTTAAATTTTTTTGTATACAAGGACGTAGCCAGGCTTTCACCTAGGGGGTCGGAGTTTATATAGCCCCTTTTTTATATTTTTTCTCTCTGTATATAAATAGAAATTTTTGGGATAAGGAAAGTATAAGGTTTCTGGTATCCTTTAAAACGATACCAATTTTTTAAAAATCGGTTTGTAATTTTTTTGTTTAAAATATTTTTTTTTATAAAAAAAGGTATTTTTTATTTTAAGTGTTTTTTCTCAAATTTTTATACACGAAGTATACAAATACGCGTATCAGAAGAAAAGAAGAAAGATTTGATTGTGTTTACAACGATATCTATGTTTTAAAAATCGATTAGTATTTTTTTGTTTAAAATATTTTTTTTTATAAAAAAAGGAATTTTTTCCTTTTAAATGTTTTTTTCTCAAATTTTTACATACAAAGTATACAAATATGTATATCAGAAGAGAAGAAGAGGGGCCAAGTCATGTTTACAACGATACCAGCTTTTCAAAAATCATTTAAAAATTGTTTGAAATTTAAGGTTTTTAATTTTTCTAAGAACCGACATTTGCCACCTTATAGCACCTGTAATATAAGTTTACAAAAAAATAGTTATAAACCATTTAAATAAGAGCAAAAGGCGGTCTATGACAGTATTTTTAGTTTTTTTAGTTATTTACATATAATAATAAAAAAATAATTGTTTACCAAAGATCCTATTTTGAACTTCGAAGGCCCATATCTCGATTTCGGAGACTAACTTCGAAAAACGGAGAAATAACTTTTTTACCTATGACTCAATCTCTTAAAAAAAAGTGGTTTGATCCAATACCCAGCGGAGTGCTGTACAGTGTAATAATTCTAGTATTTTCAAGTATGTATATTGTAACTATCAATGTCTTATAAAGAGAAGCGTCTAATTTTTTTTATCTGAAAGTTAGAAGGACTGAATTCGAGGATGTGATAGTTAACATTCTAGTCCTTGACATATATTTTGTTCAAAAATAAATAATGCAAATTTCCAAGGATATCAAAGGATAAAGTTTTAAAAGGACGTTTTCAACATTTATTCGTGCTGGTGCAACAAAAAATTAAATGTTTTTTTTAAAGCCTACAGAATTTTTCCTTATAACTGATAGCCATATTGTTACTCTACAATGCACCAAATCTTTTAAATAATTTTTTTATTCAATAATATCCTGAAATTTCCAAGGCCTTTAAAAAAAAATCCTGACGTCACACAGTGCTGTGTCTCCATATAAAAAGTGGGCAAAAATAGACTAATGGACGGATTTGAGTAAAAATTCGTTTCTTGGTGGATTAGAGTACGGAGATTTCAAAAATCAATTTTTTTTTTACCTAGCTCTTACATTTTTCATGGAAACTGAGATTGAAACTGCAAAATTTGATATTCAGAAGTAGTTCCAATACTGAGTAGTTATTTTATTATTTATACAGGGCGTTTTCCTAATAATATTAAAGACTTCAAGGCTTCATTCTATGGCTTAATTCATGGCAAATAAGATTCCCTATATCTCTCTTACGCAAACCCTCTAGGAATGGCAGCTACTTTCATTTTGGTCCTTTTTGACTACAAAATGTTTTTTTAAATTGATTATATCTTTTGGTGTGGATGTCACACGCTTAAAAAATTTGATTCATTCAAGACGACATTAAATACTCAAAAGACAAATATAATTTTGTTTTCCTTTTTATTAGTTACTTCGCACGAACAAGAGTTGTTGCAAAATACTGAATCAAAAATTATTTGTTTTATCTAACGCCGTTTATTGTTGGATGACAAATCAATTAACCTGGAAAAAATATTTATTTTTTAATAACTTATATGGCTTGTCGAAAAGATATAAGACCGTCATATCGCAAAATAGGTAATCGAGTAAATTAATTAATTCAGACCAACCTTTTGCAAAATAATACTGTAAAAAGTTGTCAATGTAAATTAAAATGCCATTTACTGATCTAAACTCGAATTTATTTTTAAAGGCTATTGAATATTTTTGGAAGACATATTAGATAATTTTTTGTTACCTCAGAGGAACTAGCGCAATGATGAACATAAACTCATCCGTTAATTTTTCGTCACCAAAATTTTGCTTATAGCGGCTATGCCCCGAACTTCCATCCATGCCCCACTTACAAACCAAAGAAGCTTTGGTTATGTCACCATTATCTGGGCTTAGTTCTAAAATACTTTGCGTTGTTTTCAGCAATAATGATTTCAGATCAACTTCGGCTGAATATTCAGTCGATTTAATCGTTGGCAGCAAAGTTTGTTTTTTTTGTTTGCAATGCGTTTAAGCTCGGTATACAATCTTTATGCAACCGGTTTATTTTTGCACGTAAACTATTATATTTACGATCTGATAAGTTCAGATCTATGTATAGTGCGAGTGAATCAGATATGGGCAAACCTTCGGAACTACTTTCACAACATTCAACTTTGCTTGCTTTTTTCATTTTTTTCAGAGCATACTCGAGCTCTTCGATGGAATAGTTTTTCAACAAATGCTCTACCCTTCGATTTTTTGTTCTCCGTGAAGCTTCGCAAAATTCTTCTTTAGAAGGTCTTCCCCGTTCAGCACATTTATCCTTATTTCCATTGGAATCCGGAAGGGAAAGGAATGTCCAATTTAGCCATTTAGAATATGTTTTTTCAAAAGCGCTTCTTTTGCGGCCACTATAATTCCACTTATTTTTCATCTCACTATTAAAAAGTTGTATTTTTTGATTCAAAAGTGCTTTGTCGCATTTAGCGTGTATTAATTTGTCTTCAAAAAATGCAGATAATGCAGACACTCTATCTGATGGACGAGTAGAAATCCAGATATCAGCTAAAATTGAGTTTTTTATAATTGAATTCATATTAATATTAGTTTTTTCAGTATTTTACGCTTCACTACACAGCACAGAACACTACCGCGTGTGTCTACAGTAATAAACTTTACTATTTTTAAAGAATGTTTTGGCATTTAAGTAATGGAAAATACTGTGGTAACTGTAATCAGTGAAATTTTTTTTTTGCAAAAGTTTATTTTATAACCTTTAAAAAAACGATTTTCTTCGAAAAGCGCAATGAGTCTGCAGACTTTTTTTTTTATTTCAAAGAAAAATTCCCCTTATTTCAAATAAAAGAATAAAAAAAAACATACTTTTACATATTTTTTTTTTATCCCTTTGTAAACTTAGGAATTTTTTAAATTTTCTGCAACCAATTTTAGGGTGTAGCAAATAGGCCATTCCAGCCAGGAAACTCAATATTTTTTAAAAAGCTCTATAGAGTGGTTTCCTTACAGATTTTCTAATTGGAAAAATTGTGTCTTAAGATAAAGTATGATAAATTGTATTTTTAGCAATTTTTTTTTTAAAGACTCCAGTTAAAGGCATTTTCATAAAAGAAAAAATATATAAAAAACACACAACTTTAAGAGGTTTTTGTGAGAACCTTATGAGATAAAAACAAAAACTAAGTCCAGATCCTTAATCTAGGATAAATTTCCTTTCCAACGATACCAAACACGTTGACATACGTAACAACAATTTTTTTGATTTTTGCCCGCTCATACAGCACTGTGCGTTATAGAGAAAAATGTAAATCGCAGTATACTATTTTTCCGTGTGTTTTAAAAATTTTTGGTTTTTGTCGCACGGTGTAATATAACTTACTACACCCGTTTTTTTTCTATCCTCATTTAGGTCTCCGGCAGTAAAATATGGCAAATGGAGCGCTCCTGTATGTGCTGCCAAGAGTCGGGTGAACGTGAAGCTGCTGTCTCGCTCTTCTGCCCAAAGGCCAAACATGGCGAACGCAAATTCAAGAAGGTTCTAACAAAAGCCCCACTCGAGTGCATGTGTCGTCCATGCACCTCCATAGAGGAGTCAGGCATTATACCGCAAGAGATTGCCGGCTACTCAGATGAAGGTCCGCTGAATAATCACTTTCGTCGCATAGCTTTGCAGTAGGTTAATTTGGAGAAGATTTACACTTTTTATAATACATGTTTCTTGTTTAGCCAAAATTGGAATTAAAAATTATAGTCAAAATATAAATAAAGAAGCCTTAAGTAATTACAAGGCTGAACCGAATAACATCTTAGTGTGTGTCTTTTCTTGAAAATAAAAAGCTGGCAAATATATTAAACCTCTGAGCAGCAGATAATTTTTGGATCTTGTGAGTACAAGACTAAACGCTACTGAGTGTTCAGAACGGCTGCCAGTGAGTTTTGACAGAACAATGATGAATAAGAATGATTTTCAAAACTTCTCTACGCACTTTCTAACCCACATCGCAGATTCTTATCTGTTTGAAGCCGATTTTAATCTTTTTGAAGTTCGTTTTCGGCAGCAGTACATACTACTTAGTAAAGTTATTTGTACCATATCGGTAACTTTCCCAGCCCCTCAGAAAAAGTTTGTTTTATTTAGGCCATGAAATACTTACATAGAAGTTTCTTACAGACTGTTGGTGCATACATATTGAAATCAAAAAA
>NW_023468256.1:0-6049 GCF_013731165.1 Rhagoletis pomonella | reverse complement strand
ACACCCTTTTGAATGACAGAAGCACTGAAAGAAGTGGAGAAGACGAACCCGAGGTCCCAGTCGATGACGATGGAGTCGATGTCCCAGCGCCTGACTATGACGAAAAGTGCCAAAGCTGCTTGAGCTGACGGCCTGTCAGCTGAGCTATTTAATTACGATGGCAAGGAGGTAATAAGGTGCATGCCCGACGACTGGAATTCAAGTGCGCTCTGCCCAATCCACAAGAAAGGCGACCCCGCCATGCGTGCCAGCTACCGCCGGATCAGCCTTTTAAAAATAAGTGTCAAGGTCTTATCAAATGTATTGTCTACCATAGACCAGGTATTCACAATAAGCCAAATCTTGGAAAAGACCAGCGAGAAAAGGATCGGCACTCACCACCTATTTGTCGACTTTAAAGCCGTTTTCGACAGCAATAAAATGAGTTTCCTATAAGCCGTTATGTCTGAATTTGGCATCCCCTCAAAACTCTTACGGCTGTGAAAAATTACGTTGAGCAATACCACCAGCTCTGCTCTGTTGCCAATCGCCACCAGACGGGGTTTCAGACAGGGCGACTCTCTTTCATGTGACTTCTTTAAACTGATGTTGGAGAAGATAATAAGATCTGCAGAACTGAACCGCTCAGGAACAATTTAGTACAAGGGCGTACAATTGCTGGCTTATGCCGATGACACTGACATCATCGGTAAGAAAAACTGCGAAGTCTGTCCTGGCTTTTCCAAGTTGGACAAGGAAGCAAAGCAAAAGGGTCTGGTGGTAAACGAGGACAAGACGAAGTATCTCCTGTCATCAAACAAACAATCAGCACATTCGCGCCTGGGCACCCACGTCACTTTTGACAGTTATAATTTCGGGAAAGTAGAGAATTTCGTTTACTTGGGAACCAGCATTAACACCGACAATAATGTCAGAATGGAAATACAACGCAGAATCGCTCTTGCCAACAAGTACCGCTTTGAACTGAGTAGGCAATTGAAGAGTAGGGTAGAAGGGGGGAGCATTCGCCAATGGGGCACATTCGCCACCCATCGTTTTCTTCAAAGTTACTAGTACTATCGAACTTTGAAAATCGATAACTTTTGCTTCAGTCGACCACATCTCTTCTTATTTACTCTGACAATTCATCTTTGCAAGTGGTTGTAGATATTCGCTTTTATCCACTTTTTCGCGTTGTTGGGGAAAGTTTTGTGGCTAAATATGTTTCGTAATAATTTTGTGAATCTTCGTGTTATGCAATAGTCTTTTATTTGTGGAATACGAAATCGAAATTTTGTTCTATTGGATTGTTTACGGCTCTTAAAAAAAAAGGGGGTTTTATAAAAGGATTACACGCGGGGCAGATCCAGACCAGACTCCAAGTAGGGTAAAAGTGCCCCATGGGGTAGATGTTCCGCTGATGTATGTGCCCCATGGGGTAGATGTCCCCCTGGAGTAGCTGATGTTCTAGTAAAGCTGCAGAAAACTCAACCCAGGATGCTTCTTTCAAACATCGTGTTTCCTTACGAGCACACTCCAAGCATTCTTACCCTAATATTTAAAAAGTGCAAATTGCGAAGAGAGTGGCAGAGACCTCGTTCTCCTCAAGCTTCTGTTAGTATTACAGGAACTAAATCCATGTAAAAAAGAACTAAGTGGCATGTTGCAAGCAGAAAAAAAAAGACACACGCCCTCGGTTCTTCAAAACTTGTCTGCCTCATGCCAGACAAATTTTTCTCCCTGGCGTACCATAAAGTATGAAAAGAAACCGATGCTTCGAGAATCGCCTATCCGAGCTCCTAATGGGAACTGGGCAAGGAGCGATGAAAATAAAGTAACAGCTTTTGCTCAACATTTTTCAGACGTTTTTAAACCCAATGAAAGTCCCACTTCCTCAAACATCTTAATTACTAATAGTAACTGAACCGCTTTTTCCCTTCGATTCAAGCTCATCGATTTACGAAATACCAAAGCCAATGATGTGATATCTGAAATAATTATAGTACCTAAGCCAGGTATAGATCGGACCATTGTAGGTTCATACAGGCCAACCAGTTTAATCTCTGTGTTATCAAAAGATTTTCGAAAAACTACTCGCGAATTGCAACCCATGATAGCGCAAAGTAATACCATACCTCAGCGTTAGTTTGGGGTTCGGGAAAAGCCATTGGTACCTTAGAATAAGTACACCGAATAGTCAAATAAGTTAGGGAATCCTTTTGGAGAAAAACATTACTGTATTATTATTATGCTCCTTATAAGAAAAAGTGTTGAATTAAGAAATTTGAATTCAATACAATATTAAAGTTTCTTATGTTCCGCTTTTTCGTCTTGACGTTTCCACCCCATCTCGATGGCGGATTTACCCCATGGGTGGGGCAGTTTCACCATTTTGGGTCGTTTCAAAAATCATTAAAAAAACTACATATAGACATTCCAGAATAAATGACCGTAGGAAGATGAATGTAAGATGCTAAATGATGTATATTTCGAGATGACCAAGCATTAAACAAACGAAATGATCGGCGTACTTTCGGCAGAGATTAACAAAAAAAAGAGGCGAATGCTCGCCCTTCTACCCTAAAGTCCTCTTTCGACGTACGAAAACCACACTATAAGTCACTCATCATGCCCGTGCTGGTGTATGGCGAATTAAAATACAGCGGCTCAACTGGCTAGACCATGTCGTTCGAATGGACACCGACGCCCAAGCTCTGAAAGTATTCTGGCTTCACTTGGCATTTCCAATTGGCGTCAGTTGGCCAAAATCGCTTTGGCGGTTACAGCGCCAAATAAGAAGAAGAAGAAGAGAATAGATCTGTAACCTTACCAGTCACTCAGTGTTATAATCCCGACGAAATCCTTGACGGTGGTACCGGGAGGAGAACGGTACATGACGGTAGGAAGTTTAGTTTGGTTTAAAGTCTCACACTGACGGGGTTAGGCTTTCGATGCTTCCTCCTCGTAAAATAAACATGCTCAGTAAAAAGTAAACAATTTAAATCGACGAATAGTTTTATATCAACTTTTGTGAACTTCTGTTTATTTGGGTTTTTGTACAACATATTTACCTCTATTGGTTACAATAATTTTAAGCTATAATAAACAATTTTTTAGTAAGTAAGTTATTTGTTTTGAATTTTTTTTTTGTATTGTATTTGGTATTGGCATACTCGGTCGTACAGCACGTCGATGTAATCGGACATTCACGGCACTTTTTCTCCCTTGATGATTTTTAGTAAAAACTCGACCCTAGCGTGACCCGTCGGTTGTTTTTTTGCAATAGTCTTGCCCTTACCGTTAGCAATACATAAGTATCTCGAATATAAGCCAGATCGGATCATAACTAAGATTTATAACAATAACACGACTCCAGCGCCACTTGGCAGTTCAAACATCGAATCTGAACAACTACGAAGAGACTTTACTCACACAAAAAAAAAAAATCGTTAAAATCGATTCACTCACAAACAACCGAACAGAAGTATAATATGTATATACATCCAAAGATAGGTATTAGTTTCAGTACCTGTTGGAAGACGCCGCGCCCCCTTCTCAAATATCCCCAACTTTCTCTAATAGCCCTGACAGACATATGGTTTATATACTATACTAGCATTCTATACTACATGTCTGTCGTTGTAAACCACAATTATACCATCGTACAAAGTGGTTTGAAGCTGGTTCCTATACTACGAAAATGAACGTGGTATAAAGTGAGTATACCATGAAACACAGCCAGAGAGTAAAAAAAATCTCACCAAAAATGTGTGGTGAAAACCAACAGAGACAGTGAACTGATAGCATGTATGTATGCCATTTTGCTCGCGCTGGTGCAACAGTCGCAATGGACGAGTGATCAGAGCGCTAGAGTGTCACTTGAGAGATCCGAGCTCGAGTCCTCGAGCAGGAGATTTTTTTCTTTATTATTTGATTGTTTTTTTTTTTTATTTTATTTATTTTTAAATAAAAATCATCAGCTAATGCGCTAGAAATGTTAGTGGAATACTTTATTTTAATGATAATAATAATAATGAAAATAATAATAATAATAATAATAATAATAATAATAATAATAATAATAATAATAATAATAATAATTATAATAATGTTAAACAAAATTTTTTCCATTGAATTTGTATGATACTAAAGCACTTAATAAGGTTTATTTTCTAATGAAATTTTTCTTAAACAAATATTTCCTCCCTTTATTTTCGCGTTCTTTAAAATAAAATACAAAGAAATTATCTTTTCCTCCATATTTTAATTTTGAAATATTTACCCTGGTATTCAGTAAGCTGTCTCACGTTTTAGTCTCAAAAAGGAAGATATGGGAGAAAAGAGAATTGCTTTCTATTTTATATAAACGAACGCGTAAATGAAGCGAGGAAATATTTGTTTAACAACAATTTCATTATGAAATAAACCTAGGTACTTTAAATCATAAAAAGTCAATGAATAAAAATGTTTTTTTTTAACATTAAAATCTTCAGATTATTTAAAAAGGAATTAAAAATAATTAAAAAAACCCGTCCCCGGGGACTCGAACTCAGATCTCTCTAGTGGCACTCTAGCGCTCTGTTCACTCGGCCATTGCGACTGTAAGAGCAGCGCGAGCAAAATGGCATACATACATGCTATCAGTTGTGATAAAGAAACAAAACATCGGTATACGTACTAGATGTGTGTCTCATCGAAATAGTATCAAAATCCATAGTATGCATACCATGGTGTACAAACCACATGTCTGTCAGGTCTATAAGAGTATGCGATTAATTTCGTATATCTCTATACTATTATATGTTCGAGTACTCAACCATGAACACTTCCAGAGATGTGCAGTATGAAAAGCTCGATTTGTATGAGAGGTGCCACGCCCCTTTTCCAATAAATAAATTTTTTCATGAGTATGGGAGGTGCCAGGCCCCTTTTTCCAATACCTCTAATTTTTTCTCGAAGAGTATGCGATTTATTTCATAAATATCCCAACCAAGCTCAAGTACTCTACCATGAACACTTCCAGAGATATGCAGTATAAAAAATTTTGTTTTTATAGGAGGTGCCACGCCTTCTTGACTTAGCGCTATGAAATACACTTTATGACCATTTCCCCGCGCCCATTTTCTAAATATATCTTTTTTATATCCCCATACCAAGTTCCAGTACCCTACCATGAACGCTCCCAGAGATAAGCGGCATGAAAAATTCGGTTTTCCAATAACATCCATTTTTTCCATGAGTATGCGATTGATTTCATATATTTCCAAATATACAAAAAATGTCATACAAATCGGTCAATCCGTTGCGGAGGAGTTGACCACAAACACCGTGATGTGAGATTTTATTCGAATGGTGGCAACCCATTTTTTCTGATTTAAGTGTTTTCATACATTCGCAGTGGAATAGCATTATTGCGGCTTTTTTGAATATTTTTTTTTTTTTTTGATAACTCAGATATCTGGCAACACCGGGTTTTC
Source organism: Rhagoletis pomonella (assembly GCF_013731165.1). Lineage (NCBI taxonomy): Eukaryota > Metazoa > Arthropoda > Insecta > Diptera > Tephritidae > Rhagoletis > Rhagoletis pomonella. The sequence goes on along the minus strand of NW_023468256.1, from coordinate 593 downwards.
ACCTTGTTCTTCACAAACCTTCTACAGACAGAGAGAAACAAAATGAAAAAAAAAAACGAAGCAAATCCGTTGAGCCGTTCTTGAGTTATGCGATAACAAACCAACAGCAATTCGTTTTTATATGAAGATTTTTTTCGAGCGGTGAAAACCCTATTAAAATTTTTGATGTAAATTAATTTAATTTTTTTTTTTGATATTTGAAATATGTGGCAACACCGGTTTTCTACTTTTTTCTTTCCATTTCATTTTACACACAGAAAGACACAAAACGAAAGAAAAGCGAAGCAAATCCCTTGAGCTGTTCTTGTGTTATGCGATAACACACGAAAGCATTCATTTTTACACATAAATTGTTTTCGAATGGTGGAAACCCTACCCAAATTGTTTCTGAATTAATTTTTTTTTTATATATTCTCAGTGAAATAGCATTATTGCAGCTCATTTATAACTTTTTTTTTCTGATATTGGAGATGTCTGACATAACACATGAAAGGAAGCCATTTTTATATATAAACTTTTTTCTAATGGTGGCAACTCTATCAAACTTTTTTTCCGAATTAATTTTTTCTATGCGTTCTCAGTAAAATAGCATT
>NW_023468255.1:0-6049 GCF_013731165.1 Rhagoletis pomonella | reverse complement strand
AGATAGGATGTGATCCACTTCAGAAACTCTGAATGAAAGCCCAGGCCTTCAAGTTTAGCTATCAATATTCGATGAGGCAACCTGTCAAAAGCCTTAGAGAAATCGGTATATATAGCGTCAATTTGGAATCCCTTTTGAAAGGTTTCCAAACAGTCCTCTGTAAAAGCAGCTAAATTGGTTAACGTAGATCTGCCCGGCACGAACCCATGTTGGTTGGGACATAATAAATGTTTAACAGCAAAGTAAATTTTATCTTTTACTATGGACTCAAACATTTTTGAGAAAGTGGTAAGCTTAGAAATCGGCCTATAATTCTCAATACAATTTTTGTTACCTCTTTTAAGAATTGGCGTAATAAAAGTCAATTTCCAGTCATCGAGGAAAACTCCGGCAGATAGAGACATGTTAAAAATGTGCCTCAAAGGCGCAATTAGTGAAGGACAACTTTTAAATAAAATAACCGAGAGGCCGTCTACATCAGTGTTAGTGGATAGTTTAAGCTGGTTAATGCCATTAGCTACATCCTCGTCTGTCAACTTTAATTTCCCGAAGTTAATGGGAGTATATAAATTTGACAAAAGATCTTCAGGAATAAAATCATTATCAGAATTACCTGAAATAAAGTTGGAAGAAAAAAATCAGCAAAAGGATTAACAGCTTCGGAGATGGAGTTGGCTGACACCACGTTAAGCTGGACCGATGCAGGTATATTAGAGCAATTTTTCTTTGATTTAATATAACTCTAGAAGAACTTGGGATAAGATTTAATATTGCTTTCTACGCCGCGAATATAATTCCTATACAAAGATTTATTGAGCCTGTTAAATTCAGCTCTATAAAACACGTAACGCTCACGCAAATTAACATCGTTGGAATGCTTTTGTCTTTTGTAGAACTTATTCTTCTTATTCCTTATACGTTTGAGTTCTTTAGTAAACCATGGACGCTTAGCGGTTTTCGAATTAAGAATTGGGATGTGACCGACACAAATATCACAAAGTTTAGACTTAAAAATATCGTAGCAACCAGTTACATCCACATTTCCAAAGAATTGGGACCAATCCAAATCAAACAAATTATTCAATTCAGCAAAATTACAACAAGAGTAGTTAAAAGCAACCGTCTGACTAGCAGTCGGTAATTCAAAATATTGGTAAAATTCAAACTCCAAAACCATAGGGCTATGATGCTGATTTGGAGGGGAGATGTAACTGCCCGCATGAGAGAGCTTGAAATTTATATTAAAGCTAATAAATATCAAATCTAAAATTCGGTTTAACTCATTAAAAAAACCATTGATTTGAAATAATTCAATACATAATAAATTATCAATTAAATATGATTCAGATAAAGTAGTAACATTTGATGGGGTGAGGAAAATATTGTTATCAATAAAGCTCCAGGAAATATTACATAAATTAAAGTCACCTAAAACACAAAGTTGGATGTTTCCAATTTTCTCGTGGAGTGCCAGTATATTGTCAACATGTGCCTTGTATATGACATCACAGCTGCCCGGCGGAATGTAGGACACAGAAATGTACAGCACACCACAGGTGCCATGTAATTTTACACAAAGCTGATCCAACAGGGAGTTGGCATCTAGCAGCGGATAAAAAGAAGCTCGAAGATATCTGCGCGCAGCTATCAGTACACCACCACCCCTACTAACACCAGTTTTAGCAAAATCTCTGTCTTTGCGAAAAACGTCAAAGAGAGCTGGATTAAAGAACTCCGCATCGAAAAAGTTAGCATTCAGCCAGGTTTCTGTCAGAATGAAGCAGCCATAATCCAATTGTGAGCTGAGAATGTAGACAGATTCGGATTTTGTCCTGAGTCCCGAAGTATTTTGGTGACAGATACTTATTTTCCGATCACCAGAAGTGGAATGACTTTTTACTTCTTAGGCTGCGGCTGGGCATCTTTTTGAAAAAAATCAAAAGGCCGGACAGCAACGTTGGAGGGCCAAATATCCGACGACAGAATTTTTGAGTGGTCAGATTCTGAAACTCCAAGCTAGAAATTAATGTGCTTAATAGTTTCCAAATCAGAATCCTTTTTGACCAGTTTATAGCATACAATTGTCTTCTTATCGATAGCTGCATATTTAGCCACATAGCCAATGATGTCATCAGTCCTTACAGTAGGCAAAAACGATGATAAGTGCAGCCATTTGCGGCGAACAACAACTCCCTGCTCCGAGTTCTCATTTAACCCAAATACACACCGCCTGTCTCTTATGAGTACGCTTTTTATCCATAGCGGACCACTGTGCATTATTTGCTTGCGCATTGTTGTTGCGTTTAGCGGGGCCAGCAGTTGGTGAACAGGCAGAAGTTCAAGCAGGCGGAAGAGATGAAGCAGAAAAACCGATGTTATTACCAGGAGTAGTTGGCGAGCGAGTAAAAGCAACAACAGCAGAAAAACCGGTATTACTACTAGGAGTAGTTGAAAAACCGGTATTAGTATCAACTACATCAAGAGCGGTATAACCAGTATTTATACCCGGCGCATCAGAAACACAATGCATTTCAGAACTTTTTCGTACTGCCACGGTATTAGAGTCAGCAACAGCATCATTAGATGGCGCAGTGCAAGCGCGCTTTGGCAATTTACCAGGCTGAGCAACAACACTATCACTAGCTTTTGCTTGCGAACGCGTCGTTCTTTTGTTTCCACTAGTAGCAGGAGGAATTATCATTTTCTGGTTCAATTAATGCGATAAAAATGCTTTTTAATTTTTCCAAATCCGAAATCGCGTTTAAGATTTTATCTTTCAGCCCACAATGGGCCGTACAATTAGTACATAAAGACATTATTGCGAGATAAAAGAACATAAACACAGAGCGATAGAAAACACGACCGAACTATTCTGCAGTCACAGGTTTTGCTCTAAATTTAGTGCTTTTGGGAAACCAAAAAGCCAAAATAATTGGAATTCAATGCTTGGTGCGTTATTTAGTGATGCTTTCTTAATTTAAGCACACCGAATGCATAGGAACATATGTATGTACAGTGACGAGCAAAACTGTAACATGGTTTAACACTTTTTGTTTCAGCCACCGCTATATTTCCAAGTTCTAACGTCTTTCATACTTTTGCTGTATATTCTTGTTGGTACATCCCTACTCCTTCTCTCATAATGATTTGAAGTCAATACAACAACAATAAAAAAAAACAGCAGACAAAAATGTAAATTAAGGCAGATGTTACAGTTTTGCACTCATATATTTTTAAGAGCTATTTAACAATTTTCACGAAAAAAAAGAACTACTAACACAATGTTCAGTACTCTTTTGCCTGTTTCAGATCCTGGATGTGATTTGGCATACCTTATTTGTATCTTTGTAAAAATTCTGGAGGTATATCCTTAGTTCGCTTTCACAGCTCATGTACTCGATTTTACGGACTTTGATACTTATTAAGCTGTGCTTTTAGTTGATTTCGCAAATTGTCGATGAGATTCATGTCCGCGGTTTGTGGAGGTCATATCAAATTAGCAAATGTTTGCTTTTGTATCCAGTCTTTGCGAACATATGCAGTATGTTTTGGGTGATTTTTCAGCAGAAACTCTCATTTTTCGACTACATCTTGCAAATTTTGTTGAAATATGAACAGATACTGTTCCTTACGCATAATGCGTACTAACGGACCAACAAAATTTTTGAAATACAACCCCAAACAATTAAGATCCTACCACTGTGATGCACAGTTTGCAGTACATGATGCGCTTAGGCTTAATTTGGGTCTTTGATCCAATACCATGCCCGGCCATCTGATTGAAAGCGATTAATTTAGTCTTGTCAGACCAAATAACCTTCAATTGAAATTTAAAAATATGTTTTTTATTGCATTCTGAACGGCCTAACATATCCCAATAGGCCAGGGTTCGGTTTTCGTGCGATGCAGCGAAATGCTGCCGCACTCGCACATGTATTTTGATCAAATTTGCTTTTTTCTTCTTTATGATGCCTTTGCGCTCAATTTGGCAATTCTTCGCCTCGCTGTCTATTGATTTGCGTTAAAGTTTAATACCTTAAGCGCTTCTGTAATAGTGGTTGCATCGCTACTTGCTGCTAAATTCACAAAATATCGTACCGTAATATTTTTTAACAGACTTCCTTTGTCCTTGGGAACACTTTAGGCTATATTTATTCTAAGTCTTAACATTTTTAAGTAGCAAATTCCAAATTTTTTTGCCACTTTTCGTGCGGTTCCGCCTTTCCGCAATAAATCTATTATTTACATTTATGGTTCCTGATTAACTATGTTATTTACTGGTGATCACTTCTTCAATAAATTACAATATAGAAAAAAGTCATCTGACTTCCAACTAAGTAAAAGATAACAGTCAAATGCAAAACTGAGAGTGAGTGCAAAACTGTAACATCTGCCTTAATTTACATTTTTGTCTGCTGGTTTTTTTATTGTTGTTGTATTGACTTCAAATCATTATGAGAGAGGGAGTAGGGATGTACCAACAAGAATATACAGCAAAAGTTGAAAGTCGTTAGAACTTGGAAATATAGCGGTTGCTGAAACAAAAAGTGTTAAACCATGTTACAGTTTTGCTCGTCACTGTATATATACACTATACACTAATATTCTACATTAAGATGGAATTCATTTACTGAATAAAATGTGAGGAATAGGTAAATTAAATATGTTCTGCGTTGTTAAAGATGTATTGAAATTAATTTATTAATAAAAACGTGAGGAAATGGATATATATATACACTTTTTACTGAATCAAAATAATTATTAAACATGATAATAAAAACTTGGCGCTTTTGTTTTGGAAAAATTGGTCTTTTTCTGGTGTCCTGATGTCACACTGGCTCAGTTATCGCTAAAGTACACATACATACACGCATTTTTACTTGAAAATAAGTGTGTAGTGGTTAATATGTATATGATGCCATCTCCGTACAGCTCACTTCACCTCGCCTAGCACGCTCGCCTGCGCGCAGTTTGCCCGCGACGTCGACTGCGTGCACCTCTGCTGTGCATCCCTACCTACACTAAGGTTTTGAAGCGTCTCAAAAATCGCTGCAATAAGTATTATAAAAAATTCAAAGCGTCAAATAATACCTTGTATCTCTATAGTTATAAAAGCTGTTCTTCAGGGTTTAGAAAAATGGATAGAACCCTTCGAAACAAATATATAAAAAATTTCAAGGACAATATTAAAACTAACCCGAAAGATTTTTGGTCATTTATTAAATCTAAAAATGTAAATCTAATATACCAACCTCGATGGTCTATAATAATAAGCATGCGGATTCGGCGGAAAATGCCGCTAATCTGTTTGCTGAATTTTTTAGTGCCAATTTTGTTGCTGATGATTGATTGGAGCTAAATACTTCAAGTGCATCGGATTCCTCTCTTTCGTTATCCTTATCAGAGGTGGATGTTCAAAAGGGTATTGCATCCCTGAAATCATCAACCCAAACAGATATTGATGGTTTATCGTCATTCTTTTTAAAAATTTGCCAGGCTCTTATAAAGCCGCTAATGCTAATTTTCAATTTATCGCTTTCTTCGGGAACATTTATTAGTGAATGGAAGAAGGCAAATATTACTCCAATTTTTAAAAGCGGAAATAAAAATGACGTTAAGAATTATAGACCTATTGCTAAATTGTCAACGGTTGCCAAGTTATTTGAAGCCATTATGAAGGACAAAATGGGCTTTTCAGTTCGAAATATCATATCTCCGAAACAGCATGGTTTTATTAAAGGCAGATCCACCGTTTCCAATCTAGCGATTTTTACGGAGGACTGTCTGGAAAGCTTTACGGCTGGGTATCAAATTGATACGGTATACACTGATTTTTCAAAAGCGTTTGACAGAGTTTCCCATACAATTCTGATGGACAAGCTAACCTGTTTAGGGTTTCACTCTAAATTTTTATCTTGGATTAAATCATATTTAAGTGACAGGTACTGTTCAGTGGTACTCGACCACACGTCCTCCCGATCTTTTCATGCCAGTTTAGGTGTTCCCCAGGGAAGTATCCTTGGACCGTTGTTATTTATTATTTTTATTA
>NW_023468254.1:0-6050 GCF_013731165.1 Rhagoletis pomonella | reverse complement strand
AGAATTCTCTTATACTTACAACGTATAGGGTAACCATATATAAGCTACTTAAATTCTAAACACTAAAGGTGTCACTACACTATCACGGGACCAACATTGAGCCCTATGATTGCTATTGCGCCGACAGCAGTGGTAAAAGTCGAGGCGGTGGGGCGCCTTCATCTAGTCCGCGCTCTCATCGATAGTTGCTGCGCCACCACGATAATTTCAGCGGACCTAGGTTGGGAGTTGAGGCTGGAACAGACACGAGTCGGAAATCAAACGGGTTGCGTCTTATGCCTCGAGGAAAGCACGGCGCTAATAAACGTATTTCGACCCACGCGACGGTTAAAAGGAGCTACCACCTCGTATCGCCAGCCAGCAACGTAGATCCTGCCGTCGTCACAGCATACCAGCATATTCGGTTGGCCGACCGACATTTCTATAGTTCGACGCCCAAATTCCTTTCCCATCTTCGGATGGGTACTCTCTGGCGTTACCAGAACATAAACATAAACAAATACATTTATATTTAAAACTTTTCTGATTGAATGAAGTCCTACTTCTGAATTTTTTGACATTTATTTTTACGAATCTTTCGTTTTTTCAATGAAAGTGCACTTGAAAATGTCCACGTGTCTTTACTCTTATACTTTACATCTCTTCCCCTCAAGCAGCAACTTAGGTTCGAGGAGACGCAAGTGAAATGATGCGGGACGACGAACGAGGAATCTAGCTCCTCTCCAACGAAACCAGAGAAACACATTTTTTATGAATTTTTATAATATTTTGTTTGGACATGTATATATGTACATAGCTGATCTGGTAGTTGCTGCATAAATGTTGGATGTTGCTTGCCGCAAGGGGCCGGTATGTTTAGGCCTTCACCATAATTTTTCTATATTTTTGCGACCCGGCCTAATGTTAGCATATGAGCATATGTACACACACGTACTAATATCAATTCGCGCCGTTAACTAAAGTTTCCCGCCGGACAAGAAACCTTCGTTAAGTTTCCCTTAATATCGGTTGTCCGGCGGTCCGGTTTAAAATCCCGCAAGTCCTGTACTTCACCTCGGTTTAGAAGATCAACGCGAGCGCAGCAGCTACCAGGCCACTCCAGTCCAAAGGTATTTAAATATTTTGTTATACCAACATATATATATATATATATTGAAATAAATTGACCCTGCATTGAATTAACACTAAAATCGAAATATCTTGGTTCTATTTCTATTTTTATTTTTCTTATATTATTTATAGTTCTTTCTGCTATATTTACACCGGAGCGTGATTCGCAAGCGCCCCCGTGTAATCAGCTGTCAAGAAGCCGGATGCCTTTTTAAAGGGGCTAAGGCCTTTAACCTGCCGCCTGCCTGAATATTGGACATAATATTTATTTTGGACAAATAGGGCCCTCTACGCAGACTTCGATTGCGAAGATGTAGTTGGGTATGTGCGAATTGGCAGACTTATCTGGAATATTCGTTCAAATACACAGACAGACAAAAAAGTACTCTCATCGCCCATCTTTGATCCGTAGGTATACCATAATTGAGATCCTTAGTCAATCATAGTTATTATCATTCACAGCAGTACCTTTTTTGGAATTCTGACCTTGTAGGGTTTTAGAAGGATAACTCAGGATTATTGAGGAATGGCTTTAGCACCTCTAAATGACCCCGAAGATCTCCAACCTTCTTGCTGATCATATTGAGCAGTCGTATGGCGCTCCAAAACGTCTCTTTTTCAAACAAGATAGACAAGGACGTTGGAAAGGTGTCCATAGCTCCTATGATGACCACGTGCTCCAGTCAGTGAAGATTGCTCAAGGTGGCACCTGCCTTTACTTGCTTAGCTTTTGGCCACTGGGCCAGTGCCGAATATGTAATATGCACATATGTATATAAGGTTAGTTTTGGTGATATTTCCCAAGTCTTAACTTGAAGTCTCTGTCAGGTGGGCAAAGGTCGACTTCAGTGCATTTATTGACAAACCCTTTTCATCACACCAGTCTTCGGGACATATAAAAACATTTGTAGTTTCTACTTGAGTTCAATTGAAACTAATGGCGTTTTTGTTTCTACAAAAAATGTTGCCTTCTCACCGCACTCTTCTTAGTGTTTGTGCCTATAGGGCAAAGAGAAGGTTGCATTTTTCGTTAGAAACTAAATCGGTATAAGTTGTAGACACATATTGTACATTTACATCTTTACGTATAACGGGTGATTTTTTAAGAGCTTGAAAAACGCATAAAATTTGCAAAATCTCATCGGTTCTTTATTTGAAACGTTAGATTGGTCCATGACATTTACTTTTTGAAGATAATTTCATTTAAATGTTGACCGCGGCTGCGTCTTAGGTGGTCCATTCGGAAAGTCCAATTTTGGGCAACTTTTTCGAGCATTTCGGCCGGAATAGCCCGAATTTCTTCGGAAATGTTGTCTTCCAAAGCTGGAATAGTTGCTGGCTTATTTCTGTAGACTTTAGACTTGACGTAGCCCCACAAAAAATAGTCTAAAGGCGTCAAATCGCATGATCTTGGTGGCCAACTTACCGGTCCATTTCTTGAGATGAATTGTTCTCCGAAGTTTTCCCTCAAAATGGCCATAGAATCGCGAGCTGTGTGGCATGTAGCGCCATCTTGTTGAAACCACATGTCAACCAAGTTCAGTTCTTCCATTTTTGGCAACAAAAAGTTTGTTAGCATCGAACGATAGCGATCGCCATTCACCGTAACGTTGCGTCCAACAGCATCTTTGAAAAAATACGGTCCAATGATTCCACCAGCGTACAAACCACACCAAACAGTGCATTTTTCGGGATGCATGGGCAGTTCTTGAACGGCTTCTGGTTGCTCTTCACTCCAAATGCGGCAATTTTGCTTATTTACGAAGCCATTCAACCAGAAATGAGCCTCATCGCTGAACAAAATTTGTCGATAAAAAAGCGGATTTTCTGCCAACTTTTCTAGGGCCCATTCACTGAAAATTCGACGTTGTGGCAGATCGTTCGGCTTCAGTTCTTGCACGAGCTGTATTTTATACGGTTTTACACCAAGATCTTTGCGTAAAATCTTCCATGTGGTCGAATAACACAAACCCAATTGCTGCGAACGGCGACGAATCGACATTTCACGGTCTTCAGCAACACTCTCAGAAACAGACGCAATATTCTCTTCTGTACGCACTGTACGCATTCGTGTGGTTGGTTTAATGTCCAATAAAGTAAACTGAGTGCGAAACTTGGTCACAATCGCATTAATTGTTTGCTCACTTGGTCGATTATGTAGACCATAAATCGGACGTAAAGCGCGAAACACATTTCGAACCGAACACTGATTTTGGTAATAAAATTCAATGATTTGCAAGCGTTGCTCGTTAGTAAGTCTATTCATGATGAAATTTCAAAGCATACTGAGCATCTTTCTCTTTGACACCATGTCTGAAATCCCACGTGATCTGTCAAATACTAATGCATGAAAATCCTAACCTCAAAAAAATCACCCGTTACTTATGTATATTTACATCTTTACGACCGCCGTTATACGACGGCACCTACCAAAGTACAATCTAGCTTACCAACCTACCAAATGGAAGAATATCTACCAGTTTTGGTAGGAAAAGCCCATGTTTCGCAACACTGGTTACAGAAACGAGCTACAGCGAATACATTCAAAACACTGCACAAGTATGTGTGCGCGTAACCAGTGATGCCAGATTGTTAATAATTTCCCTATTTGAGGGATATTTTGCGGCAAAAATTAATTTAAATTTAATCAATTTAAAATAAAAAGGGATTTTCATTTAACACATGCATCACATTGCATAACTAATAGGGATCCCGGTCCTTTTTAAGTCCCGAATATCACGGGATTAGTCGACTTAAATCCCAAAATTGCTGGAAACAATTTTTTTGTTAGCCAATTAAATTTTTATCACAAATATCCCCTCTCAAGGACAAAACAAGAATTTTTTGCAACTCTTAATGCTATAATTTCTTTAAGATCTCATTTCCATCAAAAGAAGGAATAATTTTGCTTCGCTCAATATGGAATAGGTGATACACATATATTATTATTTTTTACTTAAATGTGTTAACTTTTTTATTATTACTATTATTATTATTTTTTTAAATCACAATTTAAAATATTATCAGTATATTTAAGATAATATTTTAAATTGTGATTTAAAAAAATTTATATTTTTACATAGGCAGTTACAGCTGTACCAAATACAGTCACTTACAAAAATATTTTGCATCGATTTTTTTTGCAATATTAAAAATATTTTTCATGGTATTTTTTTGTTAATTAAAAGAAATATATAGCTCATTATACAACAAAAATCACGTAAATAAGAATTTCACACTTTGGAGAAAGTTGGTTTAAGTTCACCAAATTATCATAAAAATATCAAACCTTTAATCATAATTTTTACAAAAAATTCAGTTATGCAGTTTTATAGCCCATTCAATTTAATACAATAAAGTGCAATTTTAAAGTTGCTAAAAACTCCCTTGATTTTGGAATTTTTCTTACTATCGAGTTTTTTTGTGGCAAAAAACTGTATAATGTCAACCGGATGTTTTAGCAACTTCACAATTGCACATATATATTTGTCAAATTTTATGTTTGTTTTTTATTGATTGAAAATACTGATTTATCGTCTTAATAAATATGTAAATGAATTACAATCAATTGCTTTTTTTTCTTATATATATCTGATTTAAAATACTCTAATAGGATGATCACACTTTTGCCTGAATTTCGGGACAATCCTGGGATTCCGGGATCGACAAAACCCCGAAAATTGACATCCCTAATAATTAATCAATGTTCAAGAATATTGGACACTCTTACGTAAGTAATCGTTCTGAATAAGTGATATTGAGTAAAATTATGTATAAGTATTAAAAATTGTAAGGACAATTTAAAATATTTCTCCCTTTTAACAATTCAAGTGCTGATTAAGAAATAATCTTTTCAATTATAACTGGACTTTAATGTAAACAAGTAATTTTTAGCAAAAAAAAAACCGACTTCAACTCCCATATAAAAAAAATATATATATATATATATCTCATGATCCACTGATCGGATCTCAACCAGATTAGTATGGGACCACCTCTGAGATACTACCTTTCCGATGCAAAAAGAATTATCGGTTGACGTGGTCCAAAGTTATGCGGTAACATACATAAAAACAAGTAAAAAAGTCTAAGTTCGGGCGGAGCCGAACATTAAATACCCGGCGCAAGTATTAAATATATGTTTTTCACCTTTCCGAAAGCTACCGCTACATGGTAAACCGAGGTGTATCCATTTTGAGTAAATTAGCGTCCTTAAATTTCGAAATATTGAAGTTTCAAGCATATCTGAAATTTACTGTTATATGAAAAGCGGCCGTAATTTTAGTTCGATTTCAATAAGTTTCAACGTTTTGCTTCTATGTGGCAAGTACAATAACCACACCGAGTTTGGTACAAATTGGTAGCACGGTTACCGAGATACATATATGTGATCATAAGTGGGCGGTGCCACGCCCATTTTTCAAAATTGTATCCTAAACGTATTTCTTGGTAACGAATTGTTGCAAGCATCAATTTTGAATAAATTAGCTTCAATAATTACTGATTTATCGAAGATTTCGTATTTCTCTAAATTACCGTTATATGGGATTATTGTCCTATTTTAAAAATTTTCGGCCATTTCGTATGTTTTACCAAGGTTAACAACTGTGCCAAGTTCGGAAGAAATTGGTGCAGCGGTTACCAAGATATACACATGTAAACATAACTGGGCGTGGCTACGCCCATTTTCCAAAAATTTATAATATTCTTATTTTTCGTCTAAAACTTATTGTAAATATCAATTTTGAGTGAATAATCTTCAGTAGTTACTAAAATATCGCAGTATTCGTATTTCTGAAAATTACCGTTATATGGGAAGTGGGCGTGGTTATTGTCCAATTTTGAAAATTTTCGGCCATTTAGTATGCTGTATCAAGGCCAACAACTGTGCACAGTTTGGAATAAATTGATGCAGCGGTTACCAAGATATACACATGTAA
>NW_023468253.1:0-6050 GCF_013731165.1 Rhagoletis pomonella | reverse complement strand
ACACCCTTTTGAATGACAGAAGCACTGAAAGAAGTGGAGAAGACGAACCCGAGGTCCCAGTCGATGACGATGGAGTCGATGTCCCAGCGCCTGACTATGACGAAAAGTGCCAAAGCTGCTTGAGCTGACGGCCTGTCAGCTGAGCTATTTAATTACGATGGCAAGGAGGTAATAAGGTGCATGCCCGACGACTGGAAGTGCGCTCTGCCCAATCCACAAGAAAGGCGACCCCGCCATGCGTGCCAGCTACCGCCGGATCAGCCTTTTAAAAATAGGTGTCAAGGTCTTATCAAATGTATTGTCTACCATAGACCAGGTATTCACAATAAGCCAAATCTTGGAAAAGACCAGCGAGAAAAGGATCGGCACTCACCACCTATTTGTCGACTTTAAAGCCGTTTTCGACAGCAATAAAATGAGTTTCCTATAAGCCGTTATGTCTGAATTTGGCATCCCCTCAAAACTCATACGGCTGTGAAAAATTACGTTGAGCAATACCACCAGCTCTGCTCTGTTGCCGATCGCCACCAGACGGGGTTTCAGACAGGGCGACTCTCTTTCATGTGACTTCTTTAAACTGATGTTGGAGAAGATAATAAGATCTGCAGAACTGAACCGCTCAGGAACAATTTAGTACAAGGGCGTACAATTGCTGGCTTATGCCGATGACACTGACATCATCGGTAAGAAAAACTGCGAAGTCTGTCCTGGCTTTTCCAAGTTGGACAAGGAAGCAAAGCAAAAGGGTCTGGTGGTAAACGAGGACAAGACGAAGTATCTCCTGTCATCAAACAAACAATCAGCACATTCGCGCCTGGGCACCCACGTCACTTTTGACAGTTATAATTTCGGGAAAGTAGAGAATTTCGTTTACTTGGGAACCAGCATTAACACCGACAATAATGTCAGAATGGAAATACAACGCAGAATCGCTCTTGCCAACAAGTACCGCTTTGAACTGAGTAGGCAATTGAAGAGTAGGGTAGAAGGGGGGAGCATTCGCCAATGGGGCACATTCGCCACCCATCGTTTTCTTCAAAGTTACTAGTACTATCGAACTTTGAAAATCGATAACTTTTGCTTCAGTCGACCACATCTCTTCTTATTTACTCTGACAATTCATCTTTGCAAGTGGTTGTAGATATTCGCTTTTATCCACTTTTTCGCGTTGTTGGGGAAAGTTTTGTGGCTAAATATGTTTCGTAATAATTTTGTGAATCTTCGTGTTATGCAATAGTCTTTTATTTGTGGAATACGAAATCGAAATTTTGTTCTATTGGATTGTTTACGGCTCTTAAAAAAAAAGGGGGTTTTATAAAAGGATTACACGCGGGGCAGATCCAGACCAGACTCCAAGTAGGGTAAAAGTGCCCCATGGGGTAGATGTTCCGCTGATGTATGTGCCCCATGGGGTAGATGTCCCCCCTGGAGTAGCTGATGTTCTAGTAAAGCTGCAGAAAACTCAACCCAGGATGCTTCTTTCAAACATCGTGTTTCCTTACGAGCACACTCCAAGCATTCTTACCCTAATATTTAAAAAAGTGCAAATTGCGAAGAGAGTGGCAGAGACCTCGTTCTCCTCAAGCTTCTGTTAGTATTACAGGAACTAAATCCATGTAAAAAAGAACTAAGTGGCATGTTGCAAGCAGAAAAAAAAGACACACGCCCTCGGTTCTTCAAAACTTGTCTGCCTCATGCCAGACAAATTTTTCTCCCTGGCGTACCATAAAGTATGAAAAGAAACCGATGCTTCGAGAATCGCCTATCCGAGCTCCTAACGGGAACTGGGCAAGGAGCGATGAAAATAAAGTAACAGCTTTTGCTCAACATTTTTCAGACGTTTTTAAACCCAATGAAAGTCCCACTTCCTCAAACATCTTAATTACTAATAGTAACTGAACCGCTTTTTCCCTTCGATTCAAGCTCATCGATTTACGAAATACCAAAGCCAATGATGTGATATCTGAAATAATTATAGTACCTAAGCCAGGTATAGATCGGACCATTGTAGGTTCATACAGGCCAACCAGTTTAATCTCTGTGTTATCAAAAGATTTTCGAAAAACTACTCGCGAATTGCAACCCATGATAGCGCAAAGTAATACCATACCTCAGCGTTAGTTTGGGGTTCGGGAAAAGCCATTGGTACCTTAGAATAAGTACACCGAATAGTCAAATAAGTTAGGGAATCCTTTTGGAGAAAAACATTACTGTATTATTATTATGCTCCTTATAAGAAAAAGTGTTGAATTAAGAAATTTGAATTCAATACAATATTAAAGTTTCTTATGTTCCGCTTTTTCGTCTTGACGTTTCCACCCCATCTCGATGGCGGATTTACCCCATGGGTGGGGCAGTTTCACCATTTTGGGTCGTTTCAAAAATCATTAAAAAAAACTACATATAGACATTCCAGAATAAATGACCGTAGGAAGATGAATGTAAGATGCTAAATGATGTATATTTCGAGATGACCAAGCATTAAACAAACGAAATGATCGGCGTACTTTCGGCAGAGATTAACAAAAAAAAAGAGGCGAATGCTCGCCCTTCTACCCTAAAGTCCTCTTTCGACGTACGAAAACCACACTATAAGTCACTCATCATGCCCGTGCTGGTGTATGGCGAATTAAAATACAGCGGCTCAACTGGCTAGACCATGTCGTTCGAATGGACACCGACGCCCAAGCTCTGAAAGTATTCTGGCTTCACTTGGCATTTCCAATTGGCGTCAGTTGGCCAAAATCGCTTTGGCGGTTACAGCGCCAAATAAGAAGAAGAAGAAGAGAATAGATCTGTAACCTTACCAGTCACTCAGTGTTATAATCCCGACGAAATCCTTGACGGTGGTACCGGGAGGAGAACGGTACATGACGGTAGGAAGTTTAGTTTGGTTTAAAGTCTCACACTGACGGGGTTAGGCTTTCGATGCTTCCTCCTCGTAAAATAAACATGCTCAGTAAAAAGTAAACAATTTAAATCGACGAATAGTTTTATATCAACTTTTGTGAACTTCTGTTTATTTGGGTTTTTGTACAACATATTTACCTCTATTGGTTACAATAATTTTAAGCTATAATAAACAATTTTTTAGTAAGTAAGTTATTTGTTTTGAATTTTTTTTTTTGTATTGTATTTGGTATTGGCATACTCGGTCGTACAGCACGTCGATGTAATCGGACATTCACGGCACTTTTTTCTCCCTTGATGATTTTTAGTAAAAACTCGACCCTAGCGTGACCCGTCGGTTGTTTTTTTTGCAATAGTCTTGCCCTTACCGTTAGCAATACATAAGTATCTCGAATATAAGCCAGATCGGATCATAACTAAGATTTATAACAATAACACGACTCCAGCGCCACTTGGCAGTTCAAACATCGAATCTGAACAACTACGAAGAGACTTTACTCACACAAAAAAAAAAAATCGTTAAAATCGATTCACTCACAAACAACCGAACAGAAGTATAATATGTATATACATCCAAAGATAGGTATTAGTTTCAGTACCTGTTGGAAGACGCCGCGCCCCCTTCTTAAATATCCCCAACTTTCTCTAATAGCCCTGACAGACATATGGTTTATATACTATACTAGCATTCTATACTACATGTCTGTCGTTGTAAACCACAATTATACCATCGTACAAAGTGGTTTGAAGCTGGTTCCTATACTACGAAAATGAACGTGGTATAAAGTGAGTATACCATGAAACACAGCCAGAGAGTAAAAAAAATCTCACCAAAAATGTGTGGTGAAAACAAACAGAGACAGTGAACTGATAGCATGTATGTATGCCATTTTGCTCGCGCTGGTGCAACAGTCGCAATGGACGAGTGATCAGAGCGCTAGAGTGTCACTTGAGAGATCCGAGCTCGAGTCCTCGAGCAGGAGATTTTTTTCTTTATTATTTGATTGTTTTTTTTTTTTATTTTATTTATTTTTAAATAAAAATCATCAGCTAATGCGCTAGAAATGTTAGTGGAATACTTTATTTTAATGATAATAATAATAATGAAAATAATAATAATAATAATAATAATAATAATAATAATAATAATAATAATAATAATAATAATAATTATAATAATGTTAAACAAAATTTTTTCCATTGAATTTGTATGATACTAAAGCACTTAATAAGGTTTATTTTCTAATGAAATTCTTCTTAAACAAATATTTCCTCCCTTTATTTTCGCGTTCTTTAAAATAAAATACAAAGAAATTATCTTTTCCTCCATATTTTAATTTTGAAATATTTACCCTGGTATTCAGTAAGCTGTCTCACGTTTTAGTCTCAAAAAGGAAGATATGGGAGAAAAGAGAATTGCTTTCTATTTTATATAAACGAACGCGTAAATGAAGCGAGGAAATATTTGTTTAACAACAATTTCATTATGAAATAAACCTAGGTACTTTAAATCATAAAAAGTCAATGAATAAAAATGTTTTTTTTTAACATTAAAATCTTCAGATTATTTAAAAAGGAATTAAAAATAATTAAAAAAACCCGTCCCCGGGGACTCGAACTCAGATCTCTCTAGTGGCACTCTAGCGCTCTGTTCACTCGGCCATTGCGACTGTAAGAGCAGCGCGAGCAAAATGGCATACATACATGCTATCAGTTGTGATAAAGAAACAAAACATCGGTATACGTACTAGATGTGTGTCTCATCGAAATAGTATCAAAATCCATAGTATGCATACCATGGTGTACAAACCACATGTCTGTCAGGTCTATAAGAGTATGCGATTGATTTCGTATATCTCTATACTATTATATGTTCGAGTACTCAACCATGAACACTTCCAGAGATGTGCAGTATGAAAAGCTCGATTTGTATGAGAGGTGCCACGCCCCTTTTCCAATAAATAAATTTTTTCATGAGTATGGGAGGTGCCAGGCTCCTTTTTCCAATACCTCTAATTTTTCTCGAAGAGTATGCGATTTATTTCATAAATATCCCAACCAAGCTCAAGTACTCTACCATGAACACTTCCAGAGATATGCAGTATAAAAAATTTTGTTTTTATAGGAGGTGCCACGCCTTCTTGACTTAGCGCTATGAAATACACTTTATGACCATTTCCCCGCGCCCATTTTCTAAATATATCTTTTTTATATCCCCATACCAAGTTCCAGTACCCTACCATGAACGCTCCCAGAGATAAGCGGCATGAAAAATTCGGTTTTCCAATAACATCCATTTTTTCCATGAGTATGCGATTGATTTCATATATTTCCAAATATACAAAAAATGTCATACAAATCGGTCAATCCGTTGCGGAGGAGTTGACCACAAACACCGTGATGTGAGATTTTATTCGAATGGTGGCAACCCATTTTTTTCTGATTTAAGTGTTTTCATACATTCGCAGTGGAATAGCATTATTGCGGCTTTTTTGAATATTTTTTTTTTTTTTTTGATAACTCAGATATCTGGCAACACCGGGTTTTCACCTTGTTCTTCACAAACCTTCTACAGACAGAGAGAAACAAAATGAAAAAAAAAAACGAAGCAAATCCGTTGAGCCGTTCTTGAGTTATGCGATAACAAACCAACAGCAATTCGTTTTTATATGAAGATTTTTTTCGAGTGGTGAAAACCCTATTAAAATTTTTGATGTAAATTAATTTAATTTTTTTTTTGATATTTGAAATATGTGGCAACACCGGTTTTCTACTTTTTTCTTTCCATTTCATTTTACACACAGAAAGACACAAAACGAAAGAAAAGCGAAGCAAATCCCTTGAGCTGTTCTTGTGTTATGCGATAACACACGAAAGCATTCATTTTTACACATAAATTGTTTTCGAATGGTGGAAACCCTACCCAAATTGTTTCTGAATTAATTTTTTTTTTTATATATTCTCAGTGAAATAGCATTATTGCAGCTCATTTATAACTTTTTTTTTCTGATATTGGAGATGTCTGACATAACACATGAAAGGAAGACATTTTTATATATAAACTTTTTTCTAATGGTGGCAACTCTATCAAACTTTTTTCCGAATTAATTTTTTCTATGCGTTCTCAGTAAAATAGCATT
>NW_023468252.1:0-6050 GCF_013731165.1 Rhagoletis pomonella | reverse complement strand
CCAGGACCCATTCCACCCATGCCTGGACCCATTCCACCCATGCCAGGTCCTATTCCACCACCCATTCCACCCATCATTCCGGATCCCATACTTTCTATGCTTGGCCCTCTTCCCCCCATCTCGCCGCACATTCCAGAATTTCCAACAGAAGTTGATTGCCCTTGTCCACCGAAAGCCGTTGGCCCTTGACCACTTGAACCTGATTGTCCTTGTCCACTTGAACCTGATTGCCCTTGTCCACTTGAACTTGATTGTCCTTGGACACCGGATCCCGGTGGCCCTTGTCCACCTGGACCTGATTGTCCTTGTCCACTGTCAGTATTGTTAACCTGTGTGTTTACCAAGCGCTGCAATGATATGTTTTAATAAATATGGCAGTTGTCGTTGTACACATTAATAATGTTTTTTTTGTAATATGCATAAATACCCATGCAACTTACCAACATCAATGCCAATGCAAAGAATATCAAAGAGGTGAAAGTTAATATGCGCATTTTTTACGAATTTGCCAAACTTTATTGCTCTGCAGCTGAAACAAAGTACTTGCCAATTCGGCAATCTAACGCACTTTATATAGTCCTGCTTATGTAGGTCCGTATGCATGGCTCGTGAACGCTTAATGTGAAGTCAACTGTGTAGTTTTTTTATAGCAAACATTTCTTGAAAAAAGTAAAAAAATTTTAGCAAATTAAATAATTTTATTCATTATCGAATTAACGGCATTATTTAGCCAATTTTACTTCCAAGGCTTTTTTTTGTATGTACATATATCGCTAGCTTAGAGTGAAAAGTGGCTAAATCCGTTTTTTATGAAAACTCATATTTTGAAGCCGGAGGCTAGAGAAATTAAAAATTCATTGCTTCGAAAAGGATAAAGGTACTTGTTTTATTTATTCTCGTTTATATTTAATGAAAGTCCAAATCCGATATGGCGAAAATAGTACGAAATATTTTAATAAAGATCGAATCTTTCTGAATCATGGAATTTTGCCTGCTGTCTTGTTCAAAGTTTTGCGAAACACTCTCCTGTGAATTTTTTAAAATTGGACTTAGCAACTTTTCACTCCATATGGATATTTCTAGGTCGGTTTTTGTTAAAATTTTATTTTTACGCTTCCTGTAGAAATTGTGAAAATGTGATACTACAATTTTGAAAGCAATTACATAATTTAGTTGTTATGCAGACTGTTGTTTACACATAAATATGTGCATACCTATGCATATTCTAATTATAACAGGAAGCACGGGAATGCAATCAACTAACAAATTGCTTTTCAGTGCGGAATATAAATTTTGAATGGTCATTCTTATGGGTATGTAATTATGGTGGCACGGTATGTAAGTCTAACCAATTCGGACTTGTAAAATTCCTGTTAGTGCACTCTAGAGCAGTGATTTCCAAAGTGGTCCAGGTGAACCCCCAGCGGTCCACGGGAGGCTCGACGAGGCATTCCCAAGACAGCCGGTTCTACGTACCGGAATGACTCGGGTTTTACCCGACCAAGGGCTGTTGTTTCGGCAATCTAACCCCGTTAAGGTCGGCGAAGTATCTCAGAACTTGTTCGTCCATAGGGCAACATTTGCTACGTATTCTTCTGCTCAGGGCTGGCATCGATTCAAACACAGGGCCAGAAGCCTACACCTGCTGTGTATGCCAGGGACGACTACACCACAACTCCACCTCAGTCAAGTGGAATGTTTGCGAGGGGTGGAGTCACCTCAGAGTCTGTGAAGGATTACGGATACATCGGCAGTGGATCACATCGTTTGTTGCCCCCTGCTGCTCAAACCACCACCTGAGCAGCTCAACCCAGACACCACAGCACCACAACATAACAACACAATAAATAGACCACACCACCCACACGCCGCCGCCAACAACTCCTGGTTCCTCCTACAATCTGCACGGTATGTCAAACCAGGATATTCCGTAATGTGACATCAGTCAAGTGCAACACCTGCCTTAGCTGGTGCTGCCCGACAGGATATCACCCTGATATAGGTGCGCTCCTCAGAGGTGAAAACCGTATGGTAGTAGGTGACTTTAATTCGCACCACGATCTTTGGCACTCAAGCCTGTCAAACGATCGTAGGGGAACAGACTTGGCTGAGCAGATCGACGATTCGACATTCTGCACAATGTACGACGACGCGCCCACCACGATTATGGGCAGCTGCTGCAGCTCGCCAGACATAACAATAGTCAGCGCTGGTCTGATAAATAGCGCATCATGGCGACCTATGCCGACTTTGGCATCAGACCATCTGCCCATAGTCATCTAGATTGATAAATGAACCGACTTTGCTTCCGCGGAACACCGGACCCCATATCAACTTTTCTAAAGCTGATTGGAAAGGCTTCGCGGAATTTACTGAGAGCACCTTCGCTGCGCTCCCCACACCAACCGACGTCCACCTTGATGAGCTGTTGCAGCTCGCTTCGTACCGGCAAGATGCATTACGGACCCACGTCCAAATTTCCCTGCTGAAGCGGCTGTTCTAGCCGATGAGCGTGACAGCCTTCGTCAGGCCGATCCCGGAAATCCCCGTATCATGGATCTCAACGCAGAGATTCGGCAACTAGTGAACGTACATAAGCGGAAGAAGTGGGAACCATGAGGTCACTGTCCAATCCGACGAAGCACGACGACAGGATCGAAATTTCTTTCGGCGACCATGCTTCGTCGGACCCGGAGCGATGCGCGAGCTATTTTAGCCGGCAGTTCATACTGCATCCTCCGGTGAACAAAGCCAAGCGTCGAGTGACCAGAAGGCTGCACAAACTCCCAACAACTTGTGCCCCCTTGCTTTCACTTGCGGTGAAGTTCAGGTGGCCATCGGGAAGGCGAAAGCCTCCAAAGCCATGTGTCCCGACGGAATATGCATGCTGATGCTGAAAAATTTGGGTCCTGCGGGAGTAGCGTACCTAACAGAGCTCCTCAATATGGCAATGGCCACTCTCATCATCCCAGACATCTGGAAGGTGGGGAGAGTGGTTCCACTACTTAAACCGGGGAAACCAGCCAACAAAGGAGATTTTTATCGACCGATAACACTCCTTTCCCCGGTAGTGAAGACACTAGAGGCCTTGCTGCTCCCGTATTTCACGAACCACCTGACCCCAGCGAAGCATCAGCGTGGTTTCAACAGAACTTAACGCCATAAACACTCGAGATAACACGTGGCCTTAACCGCAACCGTCCCTGTGAGAGAACTATTCTAGTAGCGTTGGACCTGTCAACCGTCAGCCACTCCACGCTACTAGAAGATATAGAGGCTTCCTCTCTCCCACAGAGACTCAAACGGTAGTCGGCGAATTATCTGAGTGGTCGACACTCGTCGGTAATGTTTAGAGACAAATCGAGCAAACTTAGAAAAATAAAACAGGGGGTTCCAACCCTCAACCTCAACCACCAGAGGGAGTGTCGATTGTCTCCTACGCCGACGATTGCTCGATCATGGC
The DNA here is from genome assembly GCF_013731165.1 of Rhagoletis pomonella. Taxonomy (NCBI): domain Eukaryota; kingdom Metazoa; phylum Arthropoda; class Insecta; order Diptera; family Tephritidae; genus Rhagoletis; species Rhagoletis pomonella. Next base: position 2,587 of record NW_023468252.1, on the reverse strand, counting down.
GACTGGGAATGGAATTGATGACTTGTGTTCGAAAGTAAACGGGTATCTCTCCGAGCTTTCTCGCTTCTTCACTGCAAGGAGCCTAATCCTCTCCTCTACGAATTCCTCTGCGATCATGTTACCCGCTACCGCTGGGAATTCACGTCGATGATACACCAATTCCGACGGTGAATAACCCCAAAATACTCGAGAATAACTTCGACAGTCTGCTCTCCTCTGCGCACGCAACTGCTATTGTCAACAAAGTACAGAGCCGCAACAAGGTCCTCAAATCGCCAGCCGGCAATACTTGAGGCAAAGACAAGGAAACGTTGCTGGCAATGTACAAAGCAATAGGCCGGCCGGTTTTAAATTACGCAGCACCAGTGTGGTCGCCGGGGACTAGTAGGACGCAGTGGATGAAGCTGCAGACGACGCAAAACACCGCACTACGGATAGCGTCTGGATGCCTTCTGATGTCGCCTGAACACCACCTACACGACGAGGCGAAATTGCTCCCAATCAAGGAGCATAATACAATGCTCTGCAAGCAGTTCCTTGTTGGGAGCCATAGACGTGGTCACCTAAATGGGCAGCTGCTTGCAGAAGAGCCCTCGCCCAGGTACGTCAGGAGGCATCTCTACGAACTGACGGACGAAGTCCAGAGGTTCATTAAACATCATGATGTATATTGCAATGAAGTTCAGTACATTACGATTCATAATCATGTGTTCTTCTTCTTTTTATTATTTGGCGCTGTAACCGCCTAAGCGATCTTTGCCAAGTTCAACAAAGCACGCTAGTCGTTTCTCTTCTGTGCCAACTGACGCCAATTGGAAATGCGAAGTTAAGTCAAATCCTTCTACCAGCACGAGCATGAGTGACTTAAAGAGTGTGTGGGTTTCGTACATTCCCACGACAGCCGGTTCTACGTACAGGAATGACTCGGGTTTTAGCCGACCAAGGGCTGTTGTTTCGGCGACCTAACCGCGTTTAGATCGGCGATGCCCTTCAATCATTTTGCGTCCATGGAACAATACCTTGCAGCCGGTTTGCTCCGCATCCTTCTTCTTCAGGTGGTCGTTGAGCCCAACCCCGGTCCAGGAACATACTTCTGCGTTCTTGGCCAGAATCGACTCCACTCGAACTCCACTTCGGTTAGGTGCAATTCATGCAACGGATGGAGTCACCTAAGAACCTGTTCTGACCTTAGGTCTCACCGGGAGCGGACCACAAGCTTTGTGGCTCCCTGTGGCTCAAGCCAAACGACGCCACCAGCCTCCACGGCTACCCGCTCGGGCAACGGGCGGTTGCGAACCAGCACCCGAAAAGCGTGCACGGCTCCTAGAAGCTCTCCTGAGCAACATAAAACCTCCCCACCCCCTCAACCCTCACACCAATCTACCGGCCTCTCCAACTCGCTTGTGCGAGCCAACCAGCAGCTCCTGGTTGTCCACACCATCTGCTACGTGTTCCCGCACAGAGTATACCGGAACGTGACATTAGTCGAATGCAACACATGCCTTGGCTGGCGCCGATTCCGTTTATGCACTGGCCAACGCACCACACGCAAGTGGACAACGAACTACAGCGCCCCCTGCTGCAGAGCACTGCCGACGTAAACAACATCGCACCCTCAAGGCAGCAACAGTAACTGTGTCAGGCGCAACAGGCCCAAGGTAGACCCCACACGTCGCTCACCCCCCGTATCGCGAACAGCCTCCCAAGGCATACGAAACTCTTACAACTTAACTGCAACGGACCCCAGAGCTTTATGGGTCGGCATCATTTATTGATAGCTACGGTCCAAGAAACGAAGTTGCACAGCAACCCAACTTTGTGCGATGTCGAGCTCGAAATATTTAACGTGTATATACCCCCTCTCACCTGCTGCCCGGCAGGATATCACCCTGACATAGGTGCGCTACTCAAAGGTGAAAACCGAATGGTAGTAGGTGACTCCAACACGCACCACGATCTTTGGCACTCAAGCCTGCTAAGCGAGTATCCCGAACTTGGCGAAAGTGCTTGGTTTCAGAATTCTGCGAAGGTTTACCCAACATAGCCGAAGTAGGAGTACGGCAACTTTTGAGTTTCGCAGACTCCACACGATGGTTTTAGGAGGAGGGTTCTAACGCCCCGCGTGCCAAAAATCTTAGGGACCTTGGTGTGCTAGTCAGGTCACTGGTAGCCACTTCAACCTAACTTAACCTAACCTAGCCGAGCTGTGTGCGCCGTGCTGTGCTATAACAATAACCAACACGTCAAACCCAACCAAAATGCATTTTTAACCTACATACGTACATACATACTTTCAAAAGGAGGAGGTTCTCAATTCGTCAAAATATATATGTATAATATATATAAATATGTTGTATATATTTGTATATATGTTACCGGATAACTTTGGACCACGTGAACTGTTTTCGATAATTATCGGAAAGGTGGCACCTCAAAGGTGGTCCCATACTAATTTGGTTTAGAGCCGATCATTGAATAAATTTTTATATGAGCACTGAAGTCGATTGTTTTTTGTTTAAAAATTAGTTTAATAGTTATTTTATATCCATATGTATGTATATAGTTTCTGGCAATAACACCATTTTTT
>NW_023468251.1:0-6050 GCF_013731165.1 Rhagoletis pomonella | reverse complement strand
CAAACAGAATTAATTTTTTTTTTGTTTTTGCAAAACGTGCAAAGATACACACATGAAATTTCTTATGTGCACCCTCCACACAGACCCCAATCACCCCTGAAAATTTCATTGAAATCGGGCAAGCCGTCTAGGAATGATAGAAAACCGAAAAAAAAACGGAAAAGCCAAACAGAATTAATTTTTTTTTTGTTTTTGCAAAACGTGCAAAGGTACGCACATGAAATTTCTTATGTGCACCCTCCACACAGACCCCAATCACCTCTGAAAATTTCTTTGATATCGGGCAAGCCGTCTAGGAGGAGTATGCGAACAGGAAGTTTTGCCACTTAATTTTATATATATAGATTTTTAATACTTTCTTCTGCGATTAGTTTGAAAAAATTGTGCTTATAGCGAGCTAAATATGTAGGTCGATATTATTACTTTCCAGGAATGAAAAGTTTGAACAAAGCTCTGTTTTCAAAGTCGTGGCTGCCATTCGAATCGGATCAGAATATTGATATTTTTTTATAAACATTAGAATTACTGGAATCACGGATGATGAGGGTCTCAGATAGTTACGTAATTCGCGAATTAAAGGTCAGACTTACAGCTTTTTAATTATTTGAACATTGATTCTCATTATAGCCAAACGTTGGCCATTTTTGATGGAAATCCCTATCGAAGGAGCTTACTCTTTGACTTTAAATAGCGAAGAAGGAAGACGTAGAGGGGGAGTTTTACCACAGAAGTTTTTAGCCAAGGATCCAATGTATATCGCTATGAAAAAGATATTGCCCAACAAGTAAACAAAATTACTGTTTTTTGAAATTTTTGCTACAAATAAATTCCCCAAAAAGCCCCATTTGAAATGGTTGAAACGAATATATATAACATCAAAAGCAAATCACGGAATTTTGGTTTAAAATTACAGTGCACACTTTGTCCTTTTACGTCTAGTAGATTTTTTAAGATTGGTCCAAAAAAATGATAATGAAGAAAGAAACCAATTCAGGTATTTAAAGCACAGAAAAAAAAGAATATTATTAAAAGGACAATGTTCTATTTGACGTACGTCAAAGGTCGAGTAGAAGTGAGAACATGTATACAAAGACTAGCGGCCCGGTACGTGCTTCGCTACGTATAAAGTGAAATATTAAATCAAACTCATTTATAAAAAAAAAAATATATTTAATTATTTGCTAGCTATTTTAAAACTTAATCCAAAACATTTGGATAAACAATATTTTTTGTTTTTCCATTTTGAGCATGAATAAACAAACGGCTGGGGGTACCGACTCTGGAACAGGCAACATAAAGTTGGCCATGTGAAAAACATGATTCCTCCAAATTCACACCACAAACGTTAAGTGTTTGCCCTTGAGCTTTGTTGATGGACATCGCAAATGATAAACGCACAGGATATTGTAATCGTTTGAATTCAAATGGCATATCAGTTGGAATCATAGGGATACGCGGTATTAAACAAACTTCTCCTTTTGATTTACCAGTTAAGATCGTAGCTTCAATCAAATTTGGCAATAAATTTTTCACTGCCAATCTGGTGCCATTACACAGTTTTGGTGGATTAATATTTCGCAATAATATAATCAAAGAACCCACTTTCAGATTCAAGCAATGCGGTGGCATACCAGCCGGTTCTAATGAATTTAAAAATTCAGTTGGATAATGAATCAAGATGAATTCATAGCACTGTCAATTGATTTATATGTCGTGACTACACCTGGGAGTTTTGCTTGAATTTGAAAATTAATGGCATTGATATGAATGTTCTTCGGTGCTAAAATGGCGCGTTCTCTCAACCAATCATTTCTGTAATTCTGAAGAATATTTGGAAAAACACATTCAATCAATTCATCTATCGATTTCGTAATTGAACAAAAATTGTTCGGTACAGTGATCAATCCGTTGGTTCTGTCGATTTGTATTTTGCCATCACCAATTTGTAACAATTGTTTTGAAAACTCATGGGCAGCTGGATCATTTTGTAGGTGAATACGCATATTAATGTTCAGTGTCAATTTTTGTACATATCTCCAAAGAACTGATGACTTCAAACAGGCATTTATTTAATCAGCAGGAGTTGACCCAGGAATGACAGGCAATGTTTGTCGAAAATCTCCTGACAGTAATATCAAAGCACCACCAAAAAGCTGTTGGTTACCACGTAAATCTTGCATTGTTCGATTAAATGCTTCTAGTAATTTTTTATTCGCCATTGTACACTCATCCCATAAAATAATTGACGTTAATCGCAGAACTTTTGCCATAGCAGAATTTCTTGAAATATTGCAAGTTGGAGTTTCAATCACCTGTACATTCAATGGCAATTTTAATGCAGAGTGTGCTGTCCGACCACCTTCTAATAATGTAGCAGCAATTCCCGAAGATGCAAGTGCCAATGCAATTTTCTGTTCCGATCGAATAGTGGCTAAAATCAGTGATATAACGAACGTTTTGCCTGTACCACCAGGTGCATCCAAGAAATATAACCCACCTGCATTATTGGAAATGGCTTGCATGATTGTGTCATATACATGTTTTTGCTGAATATTCATTTTGGTTATATTCGATTGTACAAATAAACGCAAATCATTAGAATTGAATTCCTGCTCACGATGCAATTCACGATCAAACAGATCATGCATGTCACGATTTGGTGCGGTCATACCCAATTGTACTAATGTTTTATTTGCAATCCATAGACACATATCTTCAATTATTATCAAAGCTTCGTTGTACATTTCCAAAGTTATCAACAAATCAGGATTTCTTGCATGATGACGCATACGAATTAAAATATCTTCTGCAATATTATGTTTATATTTGTTCCATAATTCAAGTGGATTTGATGGCATACATGTTGATAATATAACGGCAAACAGCATTCGTATTTGTTGAGGATGAGCCGAAATAGATCCATCATGAAGTGTTGAATCCCAATGTGCATCATCCTCCAACAAATGCAAAAGTTGGCATGCTTCACGGTATGTTTCACACAAATGACCGTTGACTGTTCTCAATTCTTGAAATGATTTTGGGCCATTCACGTTAACTAATAACAATCTCAAATAAAAACACTCAACATTGTTTGGATGTACTGTATATATTCTGCCAATTGCATCTGTTTGGAAAATGCCAGGATGCCCATGAACTGCTGTTCCTTGTTTACGTCTTTGAAATTTTTTCGAAGACACATTCCATGTGTAATACTGAGGCACTTCAGAATATAACAAAGTTATCGCAAATGTATCAGTTTCGCATAATTTGAAAAAAGCTGTTAACGTAGTTGCTGGTGGTTGCGCTGCTCTTCCAAAATATTTGCTACATTAAAATAAACACGTTGGCAGGATGTCTTTCGTGCATTGGAAACGACATAATCCTCCAGACAGCTTCATTGCTACTAATATAGCGACCCATTTGATACTGAGTAATTTCATCATTTCTATTATCACCAGCAACACCGAAAATAGCCATATCGCTCCCATTATTTACATACTTGCAAATATATTTAATGGATTTGACAGAATTACAATATTCCACATTTATATGAGCGTTGAATATTTTCGATAATAATGGACAATAAGGAACCACCCAACGATTATCAACTTCAACTTCCTGGTTATGCATTCTAATGGTTGCCGTTTTGCCATTATCATTAGGTGATCTACGTCGATACAACGGATATCCGTCATTGCCCGTTATTGTGTCTGAAGTAAATTGCCTTGGGTATCGTTTCGAACACTTTTCATCAATCATACATGGTGAATTCACATTTAGTTCACCGCACGGTCCATGTATCATGTTTTTAACGACAACTTGAAATAACTCAGGATCAGCAGTGTGATTAGGAATTTATGTTATCGATTTGATCCGGAGTTATTTTATGTACCAGCCAAATTAGTATATGTGCGTGCGGCGATCCCCTTTTCTGCCATTCGATGGAGTACATATGGCAACGCACCTCCCCAAATACATATAATTTCACAATTAAATCCATAAGTGCTTTACATTTTTGCCGAAAAACACGCGCAGTAATATCATGACGATCGGTTGTCGACTGTCCTGCAAATAAATTGTTTTTTGATGTCATCCCACTGCGGATTACATGTAAATGTAATGAACAGATCCGGTCGACCGTATTTTCGTACATAACACATTGCGTCTTGTGCATATTCGTTCATATTCCGTGGGCTACCAATATACGAAGATGGCAATATAGTTAAACGTCCGATGTCATTAATATTAGCATCATTCGCTATCGCATCTTGCAAATGAATATATTGTTCAGATCTTAATTTTGCTTGGTTGAAACGAATAAAATTAAGACGTTCTGTTCCTATTTTGGCGTACATATCAACGATGTACTGATGATATAGTTTACGACATCTCAAGATATAATTTTGTTCTTGTGGACGAACCATCAATCGATAAGAATAAAAATTCATGGCACTAACTTTTTTCTGTACATGTGGACCTGAAAATAAGTGGAAAATGTGACTTAAGGAATTTCTACAAATGATGAAATGTCAACACACTGAAAATATTATTTACCTGTTCGTGGATCAATCATTGGTATATTGATATGGTAGCCATCGTCACCTTTCCAATGCAATATTGGGTATTGTAATGCGTCGTAACTACGATGAAGTTCCGATACACGTTGCAATTGCTCATTTCTACGATGAAGTATAATATCACGCGATTGAAACTGATCACCACGAATTACAATTGCAACCTCATCAATTGTCGGTGCATTGAATCGCCTTTTATGCTCTCCAAAAGTTGTTCTATCAGCCCTTATTACGATTTTGTGATTATCAGATGGCATACGATCGAGAGCAATTTTGAACAATTGAACTAATGCCTTATGCTGATGGAAAAACCTTTGTAGCTCACAAATAATTTCTCGTCTTGTATTCAAAGCAATTGCACAACGTTGATCCAATTCACGATTTTCATCACCAATAAAATAAATTTGCAAAAATTGATAATCAGCGTCGGGGTATGGCAATAACGAACCAGCTTGATGATAAATTTGGCCCTGAATCTGCAACATGTATGCAATTTTAGGTATATGTTGCATAATAATTTTTAAAACTATAGAATACTTTGATGATTCAGATTGATTGGGACAATCCTGTTTAAGTATTTACCTTAAACGTCGGCATAAAATTATCTCTAATAATGTTAGTAGCACCAAAAGAAGTCATTTGAAATGCCGAATTGTATTGTTGAATATGACTCAAAAAGTGCTTCGAATTTTCAGAAGTCCCAAAAAATTAATGAAGACAATGGTTCGGGTGGAGTTTCTAATGGTGGCAATCTCACTTTGCCATTAGCACAACACATGCCGGGCGTTTCACCTGGAAATTTAGCCGCATCACAATGTGGACATATTGCGTCCATTATTCCAATATATCCGTACATACTGTAATTAACCTGACTGTTGTAATTAAAAGCAGCACGCATAATTTCAGGTACAACAGATCTATTTCGTGCATTACGTTCACGCTGCGATGCATTAGCTTGTGCTCGTTCATCTGGAGTCTGTGATCGCCTTTGTAATGCCGTAGCATTTGCATGACGCGTTCGCCGACCTATATTTCCTCGTGTGGGTCGTGGCATTTTTCTTTCAAATAAAAAAGTATAAATTAAATTTAAAAAAATGCCTACATTAATAGTGGTACACCATATGTTTTTTTCAAATAAGGAAACACATGCATTCGTGTAATTCACTTCAACAGTTCAAAACTTACCGTTTTTTTGCTCGGAAATTCGCTTTGCGCTATATTTCTTCTTTTCACAAATTCACACAAACTTCAATAATTATTTAAAAAAAACACTATAATAACTAATAATTTTGCACCGCGGTAATTTCGGACACTACTGAACGTATGGGGCCAAAGAAAACGCTCCAGCGATGTTTACACTCCAATGTCATATATTCTCCTAATTTGAATTTTCTTAATGCTAAGAGTCAAAGCTCTATATACCTATCTATACAAAATATTCATGTATTTCTCTATGCAAAATAAATGCACCGTAAT
>NW_023468250.1:1833-6051 GCF_013731165.1 Rhagoletis pomonella | reverse complement strand
CCCATTTTCCATACCATCCGTCCTATGCCCAAAAGAAGTCCACGTACCAAGTTTCGTTAAGATATCTCAATTTTTACTCGAGTTATCGTGTGCACAGACGGACGGACGGACGGACAGACAGTCACCGCTTAATCGATTTCTCTTTTCATTCTGATCATTTATGTATACATTTGTCTATATCTATCTCGATTCGTTTTGCCTGTTACAAACAACCGTTATGTGAACAAAGTTATAATACCCTTGTGCACAAGTGCGCTCGGGTATAAAAATCATGGCCGACACACTGAGAGAACGGTTTTACCATGATACAAAAAAGAAGGTAGTTTCAATAAACAACTTTTGACGGATAATACAATTTTTTGGAGTTTCATAAATTGTGAGTATTCTCAACGGCCTTGCCACTTCGATAATATTAAAACAATTAATCGGAGTATTTTCTTTCCCACATTTATACCAATTTAATAATATTTCAAATCACAAATCATTATCAGTGCTTGGTAATTTTTTTACTTACGTGGTTCGCACCGGTTTTTTTTATTAAAAATATATAAAATATGTAACGTTAAAGGAGACTTCATTGGAATTGTTCTTTTTATTTTAGAATAAAAATCTCGAGAGCATTATGTTGTTATTTTTTTATTTTCTTATTTTGAATGCTCTTTCCAAATAAATCTTTATATAATCGCCAATTCCATGTGAATAAATTGTTCTCATAACTTAACATGCAAAACAAAAACAAATAGGGAAAAATTGTTTTTGGTTTGCTTTATTATTTTGGGAATATTTGATCACATGAAATTCGTGATTCGTGATGAAATTCGTGAAAATTTACTTTTAAGTTTCTTGCCAGATTTTGCAAAAAATTAGGCTTTGTGGTTAGCGTATCACTATTAACTTCAACAAATTTCGAATTTAAAATTTCCAATGTACATATGCCAAAAACTTGAATTCGGCTTGCGCAGATCGCCCGCCGATAAGCAATTAGCATAAGTTAAATTTTGATCACTTTCTGCATCCGTTCTGAAACCTAGTTTCGTCAACCCCTTTTTTCAGATTATGCATTAATTTTCAAGTTAATCATATTTGACATCTTTGAGTGGACTGGTATCATGAATTTAATGAAATGTAATAATTTTATTAAAAGTCAAATGGTGAACAACAACAACAACGAATATCATTAAATGAATTTAACTTCTTTTTTGTATCATGGGTTTTACCTTACTATGTTTTTATGATGTTCAGTAGTATATGAAAACTTCATATGAAGTATAGGAATACTTATGAAGTTTTATATTTTAAAATGTTAGCATTTAACATAATGTTAAGAAAATACATACATTTTCTTTTTATTCCAATATATACTTAAAATATTGTTTTACATTTCTCGCCGGACGCTTCAATGTTTGCAAAAAAGTTCGAATTTTTCATAAATATGAGGCGATTCACGTCAAATGTCCCAAGCGCGCTGAGCGGTGCAAAACAAGCTTGTTTTCGAATAGCTGAAAAGCAGACAGAAAATGGGAAGAATAATTCAAAACCCATGATTTATATAAATTTTTGTACAGGCTATCCGATGGTGCTATGCGCTTTCCAAAATTTTCCCATTTTCACGGTGAAAATTCGCAACGAAATTTTATTTGTAATTTTTCTCAATTATGATCATTTTTAATATGGTTTTAAGTCATCTCAATCGAAAGATCAGGTCTCTTTACATATAAATCATTAATAAAAAAAGGGACTTTTTTGATTTTTCCGAGCTATAAAGCGTTTTATAGCGGGCTATACCAGTCGCCTCGCTCCGTCGCGTCACGTCGACTCCGTTCGTTTGAACGAATTAAAACATCATACTGTGGTAGGAAATTTTTACAAAATTATTATTTAAACACGCTATATCTCAGACGTTTGCGTATCGATCGATTTGAAATTTTCACACAATAAACTAAAAACTATTCCAAAGAATTTAAGTTTAAAAAAACTTCTTAATACTTATTTTTAGAACTTTTTTATAAAAATAAATGGGGCGGTTTTATTCTAATTAAAAATGTGTGTTATAAAGTTTCAAATCTAATTTCTTTTTTAATGCAGCATTATAGACAAATATCTGAAACAGTTTTTTGGAAACCTTCAGATTTAAATATCAGGTCGTTCAAAAGTTATAACAATATTAAGGTGATGCGCACATGTGAGATATATCGAGTTTAAGTGAAAAAGTGAAAGTCGGCTCGGTTCGTTTGCACGAATTAAAAAAAAATGTATTAAAAAATAGTGAGTTTTCAAGATTTTAGTCAATTAGAGTGCCTCTAAATCTTTCTTACACATATATATATTTATTATATATCAATATCAAATGTAAAGGCAACCCATCTCATTTAACAGACACTTGACCTTTAACCTTGCGCGGTTTTTTTTATACCCGGGCGCACTTGTGCTCAAGGGTATTATAACCTTGTTCACATAACAGTTGTTTGTAACAGGTAAAACGAATGGTGACAGGTAATAAGGTCAATGGAAATAAGGTTAATTGATTTTATTTCCCACCCTGGTGCGAAATAAAGTCAATTGACATTATTACCTTTTCAAAAGCGAAATAAAGTCATTGACGCTATTTCCTCATTCAAATGGAAATAGCGTCAACAATGCTTAAAGTATGTCGATTCATAGAAAAAAATTTTGTTCTTACAATAAACATTGCCCCGTAAGTGTTGTTTTTTAATAGATGAAAAAGGCTTTTGCCAAATCCTCAGTGTTGTGATATTAATCCACACACAATCATGAACTACCTCCAATTGATTCTATTAAAAAAAGAATATAAATTACGAATATGTAAAAACACGATGCGAAAAACTAAACGCCTGCGTACAGCTGGAATACGAGAAATATTTGAAGAAAGAGTGGAGAAATTATCCATAACATGCAAAACATTTTTCGTTTCTACAAAAATAAAGCGAACACTATTAAATTGAAGAAACAGTACATGTCCAAAAACCCCGGAGGAGCACTGAAAGAATTCTGTGTTTTAAATTAGCATATTTTGAACGAATTCGAAATGTCTAAGGTGGAAAAGAACCCAACCTTTCTATAAGGAAACAATTCTAGAAAAAGAATTTTCTTACACTGTATTTATGTCTCCGCCAGCAGTCATTTAAAAGCAGCTAAGGAGAACGACGACACTATTTATTAGATGGCACATTCAACGAGCCAATGTTCCAAAATGCGGGTATAAACAATTATTGATTATTTAATATCGGAACCGAGATAATATAAGTTAATGGATTGGTTTTCACACACTTTTGAAACACAAATTATATGCTTTTTTACTGCAGACAAGTTGTTGCCTCAAAACACAGCAGAAATCTTCCAATCAGGACTGCCAACTCTCCTTAGTTTTGAGGTGCCATATTGAGGATAAAAAAAGTGCCAAAATGTGCCAAATAGAAAAATAAAAGTGCCAAATATGGTGTAATTCCTTTAAATCATTCACATTTAGCAATAAAATAAAGCCTCATTTTCAAAACAAAAGTGCAATGATAAAATAAGATAAACCAGTTGAATAGCCTTTATAAATTAGAAAATTTTAGTTGAGAAAAAGAAGTGCACGCAAAGGATTTCACAAAAATGTATTGAAATGTTATTTTTTTTACAAAAGCGCCATTTTGGCATTTTGTGCCAAATTGAAAAATTAAGTGCCATTTGAAATAAAATAGGAACAAATGGCACGGTTTGAGCCAAGTTGGCATCCCTGCTTCCAATAACTTACAAATATAAAAATGTGAAATATCGAGGGCTTGAATTCATTAATACCCTCTATCTGCAATTTGCACAAAAACTAATTTCTGATTTTAGAAACCATCTGGGACTTATTACCTGTCGTTATATAAGGTAGCATTAATATCACTGATGACAGTTAAAGCTTAGGTGGATTTTTATATCAGAATCTCATCTTTGTGAAAAGTGTGCAGATAGGGGGTATTATTGAATATAAGCCCTCGATGTTTAAAATATATAAAAATTTTATTTCAACGTATACAAAAAATTAATCTACCTGCGCTACAGCACGTCGAAGACGGGGGGCCCGCGGCGTAGCGTGACGCGGTGTGGCGCGCTGACGCGGCCCGCCGCGAAGCTTAGCAAATTTAATGTTTGAAAGAGAAATAATGTCAATTGATTTTATTTCGTTTTTAAAAAGGTAATAATGTCAATTGACTTTATTTCGCACCA
>NW_023468250.1:0-1733 GCF_013731165.1 Rhagoletis pomonella | reverse complement strand
TTCGTTTTTAAAAAGGTAATAATGTCAATTGACTTTATTTCGCACCAGGGTGTTTTTGGTACTTTTCGTAGCTTTTCTTCAATATATCATGAAAAAATCTCCCAATCAACGTAAGCGACTTACAGCTCGAAGTTACCAAAATATATAACTTGTGGCGACTTCAATGAAAACAAGAAAGAGCAGCGCTGTCTTCGGCTATGCCGAAGGCTTCATACATTTCATGAACATCTGCAAATTTTACTTTGACAGATTACTACTTTTGAATACATCTGCATACATCGATAGAGGAGTTACATACTTATATAAAAAATCGCATCTAAACAATCAGAGGTATGGAAGATATACTTTATATAGCACCAATCTAAGTGATTTTCACCGCTATGTGATCGGTATGTAAACCGGTAACACAATTTATTGGGTTTAGTTTCGTACATAAAGGAGATATATGGCAAAAACTGGTATCTTAACAATCAGTGCTATAGGAGATAAAGCTTATACAGCATAGATGTTGACGATTTTCTCAGTAGACTTTATATTATTATTTATAAAATATCTTACGAAATTTATCGGTTTTAGCTGTTCAAATAAAGGAGTTTTACAGTAAAATCCCATATCTGAACAATCAGATGTATGGAAGATATATGTTGTAGTCATCCGATCCTTGTTATTTTCACTGTAAGTATTCTGTTAATAATGAGTGAAAATGGTGCGAAATTTCATGTTCCTAGCTGCATAAATTGAGGAGTTATGATAAAAGACCTCATATCTGAACAATCAGTTGTATGGGGGCTGCAGGTTATAGTGACCCGATCTTTGTTATTTTCGCTGTAAGTCTTCTGTTGATAATGAGTGAAAACAGCGCGAAATTTCATGGTCCTAGCTACATAAATGGAGGAATTATAGCGAAAAATCTCATATCTGAACAATCAGTTGTATGGGAGCTATAGGTTATAGTTACCCGATCTTTATAATTTTCACTGTAAGTTTTCTGTTGATAATTATTGAAAACAGTGCGGAATTTCATGTTCCTAGCTATATAAATGGAGGAGTTATAACGCAAAATTTTATATCTGAACAATCAGTTGTATGGGAGCTATAGGTTATAGTGACCCGATCTTTGTAATTTTCACTGTAAGTATTCTGTTGATAATGGGTGCCAGAATTGCAAAATTTCATGTTCGTAGCTGCATAAATGGAGAAGTTATAATGAAAAATCTCATATCTGAACAATCAGTTGTATGGGAGCTATATGTTATAGTGGTCCGATTCTTCCGGTTCCAACAAATGATTAATACATTATAAAAATACACCCACCTACCAAATTTGATCCGGATATCTCGAAAACTGAGAGACTAGATTGCATACAAACAGACAGACAGACGGACAGACGGACAGACGGACAGACGGACATGGCTAAATAAACTCAGCTCGACGTTCTGATCATATAAGTAAACATTTTCATGGGTCTATCTCTTTTTGTTCTGGTACTTACAAACATCGGACCAAAGTTATAATACCATTTCATGCTCATGAAAGGTATAATTATTAGTGCTACAGGCGACCATTTGCATTTTGTCGTCAAAGTTGAAAAAAGTGAGATTTTCAATCAAATACGCAGTTTTACGCGATAATTTTTTTCATTAGTTTAAAAATTCGGTAAGGAATATACATCATTACAGTAAATTTTGAGCCAAAGATACGTCGATTCATGACGTCGATTTTTGATAAATAAC
>NW_023468249.1:0-6053 GCF_013731165.1 Rhagoletis pomonella | reverse complement strand
AACTTCAAATGTAAAGGTATTCATTCAATAGGTGGCGTTCTGGGACATCCCCGCCCCCGTGAATCTCCCGATTCACCAGCTTCAATATCCAGAACGGCTAACTTTGCAACGGCTCTTCGCTTCACCCCGGAGTTCGTGCGCACATCAACTTGCCGTATCTCACCATCTTTGCCAGGATACAACTGCTCCACCACGCCTCGGCACCATTGCCTTCTTGGAACGTTAGGGTCGCACAGGAATACTAAGTCCCCTCCCTTCAACGGTTTTGTTGGTTGACACCACTTCTCACGACGTGTTAGCGTCGGGAGATACTCCAGCACCCATCTCTTCCAGAAATGGTCTCTGAGTTGGCGAGCAATTCGCCACTGCTGACGCATAGCACGGGGAGTGGTTGGTATTTCGGTCACACTGGGCGTATGCGCAGTATTGGATGACCCCAGCAGGAAATCGTTCGGCGTTAACGGCTGTTCTTGGTTGGGAGAGATGGGCAGGTGCGTGAGAGGCCGGGAGTTGACGACGTTTTCCGCCTCGAGCAGAAAGCAATTGAGTGTGTGCTCACGTGGGGCCACTTCCTTTAGCGTTTGGCGCAACACTCGCTTGACGCACTGCACCATCCTCTCCCAGGTGCCTCCTTCAGCTGGGTTAAACGGCGAGTTAAATACCCAATCGATGCCTCGTTGCGACAATTCACCCTGCACACGCTCGCAGTCGAAAACTTCAGAGAATCGTTTGGCTTCATTATTGGCGCCAACGAAGTTCTTTCCGTTATCGGATCTTAACCTCACAGGCACTCCTCTGCGGTTAACAAAATTGCGAAGGACGATGATGCAGGAGTCAGTGCTCAAGTCGTGTGCCATTTCCAGGTGCACTGCTCGTGTGGTAAGGCAGGTGAAAAGTGCCACCCACCGCTTTTCGGTGCTGCGCCGTACTGTTACGTTGAGGGGTCCAAAATAGTCCATGCCAGTGTATGTAAACGCCCTAACGTGGGGCGTGAGCCTATTGATGGGAAGCGGCCCCATTAGTGGCGGAACCGGTGTCGCCTTACGGAGGCGGCACACATTACAGCTGGCGCTGACGTTTCGTAGAAGCGTCCTTAACCGAGGTACCCAGTAGACGCGGCGGATGGCGCATATTGTAGCTTCAGAATTTTGATGACCCATGAGAACGTGATGATGTGCTGTAACTAGCTTCGTATATGCGTGAGTGGGTGGCAATATTATGGGGCGCCTCGTGTAGATCGGAAGCCAGCTGGCGGCATCAATGCGCCCGCGAGCACGTAGTACACCATCCTCGTCTAGGTATGGCAGCAGTTGTAGCAACGAGCTCTGTCTCGTTATGTCTTGTCCATCGCGTATCTGCTGAATTTCTTCGGAGAAGGATTCGCCCTGAACCAGTCGGCAAAGGAGCAGTTTCGCCGCTTCAAGATCGCCAGCACTAAGACCGTAGGGACTCTTAATTTGAATTCGGCGACAGGTTTTGACGAACAGTATAACCCAGGCTGTGGTCCTCAACAACCTGTTGTATGAAGAGAAGCGATTAAAGTTTATGAAATTTTGACTTACGATGGTTAATGCGTGTTGTGGTCGTAGTTCTTCATCGTACTCATCTGAGTCTAGGAAAACTGCATCTTCGGAGGGCCAGGCATGCTCCTCTTCTCGTAGAAACGACGGGCCTAGTACCCAGCGCACAGTAGGTCCAAACACGATTGCGTGGTTCGCGCGCGTGGCTTCGTCGGCCACATTTTCTGCCGTGGGTATCCATCGCCACTCGGACACTTGCGTGGTGGCTAAAACTTCAGCAATTCTGTGCTGAACAAACGGCTTATATTTACGGTGCTTGCTTCGAACCCATTTGATGACCGTCGTAGAATCACACCAAAGGAAACGTTTGTTTGGTTTAAAGGAGTGTGCTTCGCATACGGCTTGCTGTAGGCGCGTTCCTAATACGGCAGCTTGCAGCTCTAAGCGCGGTACGGTAAGCGGCTTCAATGGAGCGCACTTAGATTTCGCGCAAATAAAGGCAACCTCTACCTCACCACGAGCGTTCTTGGCTCTCCAATACGTGACGGCAGCAAAGGCATTCTCGCTGGCGTCGACAAATGTGTGTAACTGTAGTGTTTCCGGCGCACCGTTGCGGAAGTAGAATCGAGGACAGGTATACCTGACTACCGATGGCAGTTGCCTCCGCCACTTTTCCCATGACGCAGCAATGTTTACTGGAAGTGGTTCATCCCAGCGTGTTTCATGCCTCCACACCTCTCGCATTAACAGCTTCGCCCCGACAACAAAGTTACCCAGGAACCCCAGCGGATCAAATATGGACATGACCACACTGAGGAGCTCCCTCTTCGTAGGACATCTAGTACCGCTCATCACCGCTTCACTCACGTTATTGAATTTGAGTCCAAATTTGAAGTTGTCAGTCGTGGAGTGCCAATGCAAACCCAGTACCCGCTCAGTGCCCAGACCATTCTTTATTCCAATAACCTTATCGACGTCAACGCCATCCAACGCAGCAATCACCTCCGTCGAGTTCGATGTAAAATTGCGAAGCTCGAAGCCGGCGCCCATGTGAATCGCTCTTACCTGTGCCCCGATGTCGATGGCTTCCCTTGGCGAGTTGAAGCTATCTACGAAGTCGTCCACATAATGATTTTCCAAAATAGCAGTAATAGCGCGGGCTGTATAGCGGCTGTCGCTGTTGTGTTCTAACGCGTTTCGTGTTTTAACGTAGTGGGCCGCACAAGGGGAGCAAGCGGCTCCAAATGTCATCACGCGCATCTCGTACACATCGGGAGTTCGGCCAGAGTCACCGTCACGCCATAAAAATCGCTGGGCGCGTCTATCCTCTGGGCGTATAAGCACTTGGTGGAACATTTCCCTGATGTCGCCACACAAGCCAACTGCCCGTTCACGGAACCGGAAAAGAATAGACGGCAGCGGTTTGTATTCTTGTGGCCCCTTAAGCAGGCGACTGTTTAAGGAGATGCCATTGACCTCGGCGGCAGCGTCAAACACGATTCGCAGTTTGAACGGCTTGTTCGGATTCACTACCGCGAAATGCGGCAAGTACCAGGTACGTGGCGTCGACGAAGCGTATTCAGACGTTGCGAGTCTGCGTGCGTAGCCCTTCTCAAGGTAGCTGTCAATGATTTGCTTATAGGCGACAGCAAATCCAACATCACGACTCATTTTTCTTTCAACGATCCTTAGCCTATTGAGCGCCATTCCGTAGCTATCTGGCAATTGAACGTCGTCGTGCTTCCATAGCAGTCCTGTCTGGAAACGTGGTCCAACGCGACAGGTTGTCGACTCCAACATGGCTCGTGCACGGATGTCGGCCTCGCTTTCGATAGGTGGCGATGGTCTCACACCAAAGCTCTCAGTCTCAAAAAAATCGGCGACCATGTCGTGAAGCGCTTCATCCCGACTGGAGTTCACGAATAGACACGTTATTGGCGAGGGCGAGCATTTACTAACTGGACCGAACACCACCCAGCCGAGCTCCGTTTTGGCTGCAAATGGCCCGTTTTTTCCTCATCGTAATGGTGGTCGATGATAAACCCAAATGGCAATTGTCTATGCCGATGAGGAGTCGTGGGGTCGCACCAGAGTGGGGTTGCATTGGCAAGTGGCGTGCTTCTTTGTCGTCCAGTATTAAATCGCTGCGACTAAGGCTTTGTGTTGGCAGCTGAAGATTACGTACGGCGTGAACTCGTTGCAGGCTGTGCCTTTTTTTTCATACCGGCACCGCTTATATGTAGGTCAACTAAAGTGGCAGGCTCTTGTACCGCATGTCCCCCGAACCATTGTACGTGCAGGCTGTGTGGCCGTCCTTGCAAGTCCAACTCCTTTGCAAGGCTACTATCGAGCATCGTTATAGATGAGCCCTCATCGAGTAAAGCGTAGGTGTCGACGCGGCGTTGCTTTCCGTACAATGTGACCGGGAGGATACGATAGAGCAGCTTTCTCTCTGGGGAGTTGGTAGCACAACTTAGTACTGTTGCGCCTTTATCGCGAGACGGTTGCTGATGAGGATTGTTTGGTGGCGACGTAAACCGTGATGACGCAGAGCGGGCGACGCTTCGTGACGATGACGTGGGTGGAGCTGACGGGCGCTCTGACCGGAACTCATGGAGCAATCTATGATGTGCCCGATTGCACCCATCGATACCACAAAGCTTACGTCTTCTGCAACTGCTTGTAGTGTGACCCGCATTTAGGCAGGCGAAACATAATCGCCGGGATTTAACTTCGGTCCATCGATCGCTCACCGTTGCTTCAATTAGGCGCTTGCAGTCAGCTGGCTTGTGCTGGCCCTGGCATAACGGGCATTTTCTCGACATCGTCTCGTCCAAGTGGAGTACCATGCGGCGTTTGGGCTCACGAGCAGGATGTTGACATTCATCGTTAACCGTGCATATAACGTTGGCAAGTGATGTAAGCCAATCACTAAAATGTAGTGCGGTAGCTCGCATCTGTAGGGCGGTGGCGTACCTGCCCCACTCAATGCGTTTGCTCATGGGTAACTTCGCGATAAGTTCATCAAGCAACATCGGATTGGAGATATGATGTTCGGCGCCAGCTGACTGCAAGAAAGCACAAACGTTTTTCACTTTGGTCGCAAACGGTATTAGCTTACTCAAAAAATTCTCGGAAATTGGCGCTATTTCCTTAACCTGCGCTAACTGACTACGAACCAGTTGCTCTGGCCGCCCAAACCTGAACTTCAACTGTTCAATAATGCATCCAACATTGTTAGGGTGGATCAGCAACGATTTCACCGTCTCACGCGCATCGCCTTTCAAACACCTTTGAAGACGCTGGTTGTTATCAAAATTACTATACCCATAAGCCGCCGTCGACTCCATAAACGCAGCATAAAACACGGGCCAGTCTTCCGGTCTACCACTAAAATCAGGCAAGTCTAGCAATTTCTTAGGGAAGTTAAAATTATTTGGTGAGTACTGTAAGTTTGCGCGAGCCCCGTTGGCCTGAGTTGTCGGTATCGGAGCGCTCGATGACTGCGATGAAAATACATCGTTCGCGGGGAGCGCTGAAGCGTTGCGCAAATTATCAGACATTGCGCTACAAATAACGGGCCGTGGTATAAAACTGTACGAATTCACCGAAGTAGGCGGCGGCATAAATGGGGCTTCAATAAAGGGCGTAGAGGTACCCGACTGTACGTTAGTTGGCAGTGCGTTTGTTAGCGGTGCTTCGAATTGCGTTTGCGTTGACCGCGGCGGCGCTGGCGGTGCTGGCTGCGGCGGAGGTGCTGGCTGCGACTGCGCGACTACGCTGCTGGCGTAAGTAACGGCAGAACTACCGTTGCTCAATAACGCTGCTCGAAGAACTTCATTTTGGACTTCACGCTCCCGCAACTGTACCTGGGTGTCCCTCAAGTGGAGCTCCAGCATGGCTATGCGTCTCTCGATGTCGTCGAAGTTATGACTAGCAGAGCTATTTTCGGGGATTTGGCGTGACACCGGCACGGAGTCGGTGCCTGCGACCGTGTGAACGGCTGGGGCGGCTGGGGCTCCATCGTCGATAGGCATTTGGTCGGTTGTGGCGGCTGTACTAGAGACACTGGTGGGCACGTTAGAACTATTACTTACTGCGGTGTTAAAGGACGCTTCCAATATTGGCGATAATAATGCGTTGCTGTTAATGCTGGTGTTATTCATGAGGCGGGCGCTTCTACGTGGCGGTGTCCGTTCCATGCGTGGAGGTGAAGACGGCAAACAAATTTATATAGCACAAGTGGAGGAAAGTATGTGGCAGTCGAATTTTAGAGATATCGCAAACGTTGCACACATAACAAAGATTGGCAGCAAAAAAATGTTAACAATCCCAAATGCGTTGAATGTGAAAAAACGAACAGTAATGCTACGACCGCAAATAACGGAGGCGCTGCGGTGGCGTCGCAAAATACCAGTAGCGTAGGGCTTCGCTGGCAAATCAAAGAAACAGCATTGGCGCTGCTGCTGCAATAAGCGAAATAAAGTTGTCGTTGGCCCCGGATCAATAAAACGAATTTAACGCACGTTTGAT
>NW_023468248.1:0-6053 GCF_013731165.1 Rhagoletis pomonella | reverse complement strand
TGCGGCGACTTTGCTGGGGTCAGTTTGGATTCCTTCGGAGCTGATGACGTGGCCTAAGTAGTGCAATTTTTGCTGCACAAAGCTGCATTTTTCGAAATTAATCTGCATTTGATGTTTCTGAAGCCTTTCGAAGACTTCGCGGAGGTACGACAGGTGTTCGGAAAAGGTATCGCCTAGTATGATAATGTCATCCAGGTACGCGAATACTTTAGGTTGCAGGACGGGTTCGAGAATGGAGTAACATACATAAAAAAAAAAAAAAATATTCCGACGAACTGATAATCTCCTCCTTTTTTGGATGTCGGTTAACAAAAGGGAGGCCATACCAAATACTAAACCATTTTCCAAAACAACTTTTTCTAAAGCTGATGGCAGTGTACGAAATAAGCTGTGACCTTAATTTTATATATACAAAAAACTTTTGTTAAATAAATAACACTAATACTTAAAAATATAAAAATGAAGTTCTTGTTTAAATAAAAAAAAAATACTTTTATAAAAATTGTGTATCTAAACATTTTTGATATCGCCGTTAGTTTTCCTTCTATAAGGTTCAAAAGTTTTATTTTGCAGCTGCACGAAATAAGCTGTGAGCCACTGTACATAGTACATACAAATGACATTAGACCGTACCACCTTAAAAGCAATCGAAAAAAGTTCGCCGTATACCCAGTGTCTAAAGTATTTTTGCAAAGCAATTTGGAAAATAATTGTTGGACCGAGTCTAGGGGTCACCTTTTTACATTTTTCGGAATTAAAAAAAAAAAATTATTTTATTGTAACAATCAAAATATTTCTTAACAAAAGTTAAATGAAGTTTGATGAACTTTAATTTACTGACATTAGTGGAACGTTAGGGCAGTAGAAACTGAGGTCTGGTGGGTGAGTACTGGATCGGGGTATTCGGGGTCAATGGACTTTGGTACAAAAAAATATTGTCCTCGAGACAAAAAAATCGATACATCATATCTTAAGATCCCACTGTAAATGCCATAGATATGAAGAAAATGTAAAACGCGACTCCTATGTTCGACCTTACAAAAAAAAAAATCGGGATTGCCTTCGAATCGAAATACTTCCTTAGCAAAAGTTTAATGATTTTTGGCGAGTTTTTATTTACTGACATTAGGGTGGTACGTCCAGGCGGTAGCAACTGTGGTCTGGTGGGTAAGTACTGGGTATTTGGGGTCATTGATCTTCGGAATAAAAAATTGCCGCCTCGTCACGAAAACCTCGATATATCATACCTTGAGATCCGACTGTAAATGCGGAAAATATGACGAAAAATGTAGTTTTTTTAAAAAAATACTGTTGACTCAGGGGTGTGCGGCGACCGGTACGGTCTAATGTACATACCTACATAAATACATTAGTATGCGCCTTATTTTTCAACTTTGACTTACAAAGTATCTAAGACTTCACCTAGAAAAAATTTATTGGTTACAAAACCGTGCTCTGCGAAAAATGTTTAAATTCGGATAACAGAGAGATTAAAATAAACTTGTTTTAATGATTTATGTTTAGAATATTTTTTAATTTTTGTAAAGCTCCATGAATTTGCCCAACTTCGGGCCCTCTGAAGCACGTATTTCCGTTATCCGATTTTGAAAGTTTTTTGCAGGGCATGTTTTTATGGCCAAACAAACCTACCTAGGGGGCTTTGCTTTGTAGTACCTTTAAAAATTATTTTCTCTATACAAACAAGGCGCACACTAATGTTCATAAGTATATGTAACGTGCTTTTTATTGCTATAAATGTAATTTTGTCCCTTAAGTAATTACCGTGTCATTAGCATTTACTATTTTTCGGTCAACGGGTCAAACTGACATCAAAAGGACATGACTGTTAGCTCCTAACTATAATTTGAGTGAGGTGTGGTGATTATACATACATATGTACATGCATATATAGGTAAACATATCGTTTTGAGGAACCATGATGTTTCATCAGGAAAGCTTAAAGGGATTCCTGCAAATTCTTTAAAGTTTATGATATTAAATGAAGCCAAGGTAAAGCACAAAGGATTGAGTATCGAAAGTGTATTGATCTAATGACGACAAGCGTTAGATGAATTCGAAAAAACCATATTCACACAGATCATCTATTGTACATATGTATGTATGTATATTATTAAGTCTGTGGTGGAAGAATTGATTTTGCCTCTAGTTTTGTTAAACGCTTTCGATGTCGTCTAAAGTCGGCACAACTGTATAAAATATCGAAACTAATTTTTGAAGTGCCGTTAACCTGTCAGTGCTGGTAAGGATGGCCAGCATAATATAAATTATTTAAAGATTATTTTATTCAAATTACTTGGAAGTATTTTTCATTTTTAAATTATTAAAGCTGTGTAATACGATTGGTACATTTGTACAGATTTGTACCTTTTTTATATTGGACTACAAAATAAAATTTTGGGACAAATTTTATTTTGTGTTCATACGATTGGTACAATGCAGCGAACCTCTATTGAAAAATTTTAGCAATTTGTTTTTCTTGATTGGGATAAAGAAAAATTATTGTGTATACACACGATTAGGATAGGACTTAGGCACACATTTGGGCACATGCTCAATCGTGTACCTTAAAATCTAAAATTTAAAATAAATTAAATTTAAAAAAGAACAAAAAGGAAATTTAAAAAAAATCTCTTAAAAAATATGAGGAATAAAAAAAGGTGAATCAAAAAAAAAAAAACATAAAATAAAAAGAGAAAACAATTAAATTAATAAATAAATTAAAACAAATATAATTAAATAAAAAAATAAATAAAAAAAAAATTACTTAAAAAAATAAATTCAAAAAGAAATATATTATATTAAAGTAGAAAAAAGTATATTAAATAAAAAAATTTATACTAAAAAAAGAAACAAAAAAAATGCCGCTGCCCGAGGATTCGAAGATTGGATCTCTCGAATGGCACGCCAGTGCTTTGCTCACTCGGCTATAGCGACTGTTGGAATTAATTTAATTTAAATTATTTAAAAATATTTTTTTTTAACAACAGAATCTAAGAATTAACAGGTTCCCTGTCCAATGAATCACATGTGATTCATGGGAACAGTTTTGTACCTTGTCTCACACGTCCATGAATCTTATATGAGCAAAATCAATGCTGACTTCAGATACATATTTCTACTTATTTTACAAAAAATATAGTGTTTTTGTGTGGAAACATACAAAACAGTTGTGGATTGAATATGATACATAGGACGTACCTTATCGAAAACTATTTCCCACCCTTATGTATAATAAATGAGAAATTAAATATTTTATTTTTTTTTTGCATAAGGGCATATAATCTACGCTCTTTGCATATTTTTATATGCAAATAATATCAAATCAGATAAAGAATCCTGAAACGGAACGGGGACGTATGCCATGAAAAAAGATGTATTGCATGAGGACAGGGAACCTGTTAAAAAAATAAATAATAAAAAAATTAAAAAACAAAAAGAAAAATTAATTAAAAGAAAAAAGTTAAGAAAAATTAAATAACTCAAAATATTTATTAAAAGAGAAAAAAATTACAAAAAAAATTCGCTTATCGAGAATTCGAACCTCGGACCTTTCGAATGGCACGCCAGTGCTTAAGTAAATTTGATTACTCGGCCGTTGGAGACACAATTCAAAAAATAAAACCCCTTACTATTGTTAAGTGGCTCTTGTCTCTAATCCTAATTATTATGTATAGATAATAAAATGAGGTTTGCACCTTGTGGTCTGTTGTGTCCTTCACTCTTCAGAATACCTCCTTTAAACCTGCATTCCTGAGAACGTTGAACAATACCTTTGGGAATAGGAAGTGAATGTGCTTAAGCTGTGACCACATTGAGCCTAAACTCTCTCACGTCTTCTGCAGACTGCATCACGCTCGGTGAGGATGTGTAGAGGTGTCTCGCTGGTAGAGTCGTCTTTTCAGCCTGTGAGGGTATCTGCTATTCCTCTAAGCTTCTCCTTTGGGAGGTCAATTAAACTTTGGAATCTCCTTTTGTTATACCCTCCCAGTAAACTCTTTGCCTGACACATTTCTGACGAACTCTCCCTCCTAAGCTCCTTCTTTAGAGTGTTGGGACCCACTCTTAGAAAGGGCTCGGTGCCAACTGGAATTCGGAAGTTTTGGAACTTTTTTCAGAAATTTACATCAGTTTTAGATAGACTTACGACTTTTTTTCTGGGATTTTAAGACCTTTTGGCATTTTTTAATATAATTCGGGGGTTTTTCGGTCTTGTTTGTTCCGAAAAAATGTTTGATTCTTTCAGGTGGGTTTCGGCATATTTTCAAGAGTTTTCGAATTTTTTCGTTTGGATTGTTTTTTGGAACTTAGACACAATTTATTCTGAGTCTTGTTTTCTGTGGTTTTATTTTGGCAATTTTGGGTGTTTTTGGGGACTTAAAATTTTGTTTTTTTCGCAGTTTTCATGGATTTAGTATTGTACGACCATTGTGACTTTTTGGTATGTATGACTTGCGACTTTTTCGGAACTTTCTGAAATTCTTTTGGCATAATTCGGAATTGTCTTTAGTATTTTTCGTGTTTATAACGTTACTCTTGAGAAAAATTTCGTGGACTTTTGAAAATTTTTCGAAATTCAAAGTATTTTCCAAAATTACGAGTTTTTTAGGTTTTTTTGTTGAATTTTTCGAGATTTTTTTTTCGTACTTTTCCGGGTTTTTAAGAATTTATTTAAAATTTATCGTTATTATTCGATTTGTTTTCTTTACAGGTCTTTTTTTGACTTATTGAAATTTTCGAAGAATTTTTTTTTTTTTAGAATCCATGACCTTTTGGAACTTCCTGGGATACTTTAAATTTTTTTCATGATATTATTTTATTTAGTCTTCGGGGAAAGATGTTGCATTATGTTAAGCAAGAAACAATTGATATTTGGGGAATTATTTTCGAGCCTTCGAGCCAGTTATAGAGATTTTTCTCGAACTGTCCTAAATGAATGAAAATTAGTTAGATTTTCTTACCACTTTGAAAAATAAATGCATATTCCTATATACATACTAACATCGCCTTATGCTCCTTCCAGATCACTACCAGCTCTGTGCTGCACATCAAAGTACTTGACCACTCCAGTTTTCGCAAGGACACTTTGCTAGGCGAGCGCACCATCCACTTGGCGCACGTGCTGCAACAATTTAATGGCAGATGCGAATTTCTTGAACTTACAATGGATCTGATAGCCACTTCCAAATCAGATAATCGGCAAACAAAAGTCGGTGAACTTGTCGCAGTGCTCAACGGACTCAAGCTGGACATGCCCGGCGCGGTGCAACAAAATGGTAATGGCGTATCAATGCTGCCACCTCCCAACGAAGGCGCTGTGTTGCCGCCTGCTGCCGGTCGCAGTTACATGATACAAGGTGGCATACGTGCGCGCATGCGCGTGCGCAGTATCGAAAATGGCATGCTAGCCGCATCAGCAGCTTCGGCAGGGAGTGGAGGTAGCGTGTCACACATGGCAGTTGCCTCCAGTGGTAGCTCACGTTCGCCCATAGCCAATGGCAATTTGGAACGCTGCAGCAGTGGTAGTTCACAAAATGGTGCGGTGCGACGTGCTGCCCCGCCACCACCCGTTTGGGAACAACAACAGCCAATGCCACAAGCACAGACGCAACATGTGGCGCTACAACAACAGCAACAATTGCAAGCACAACAACAACACCAATCACAAATGCAAGTGCAGCGCATACCGTCGATGAATGGCGGCGCAGTGGCGGTGAATGCTGCCGGCGTGCAAGTGCGTCCAATGTCGCAAATGTATGCGAATGGTGGTGTTAGTGGTCAGCCATTACCGCTGCCACTGCCGTCACAGCAACAGCCGCAAACACAGCAGCAGCTTATGGATAGTGCGCTGATGAGCGCGGCAGGCGATCAGGCTGCACTGTTGGCGCAAGCGCCAATGCCGGTATCCAATGTGACTGATCAGCAGTTGCAAGTGAGTAGCAGTAGTTTTTAAACATTACTTTTATTTTGTACTTTAATTAAATGCATTTTTTTTAACGGTACACACAGGCCGCCCAAGCGGACGATGAACCGCT
>NW_023468247.1:3697-6053 GCF_013731165.1 Rhagoletis pomonella | reverse complement strand
AAACCGCAGCTGTCAATAATTATCTAACCTTGTATTATTGAATCATGATAGGCACTTATGTATACAGCAGGAGAAGCGAATGCAGAGAAATTTATTTATAAATACAAACATGTGTTTTTGCACCATATCACGGCGACGAACGCGCAGTCAAGAGAAACTACATGATTCAATAATACAAGGTTCGATAAACTGACAGTTGTCTCTCTCGCACCGCTCCCTTAGCAGTGGCACAGTGTTACTTCTTTGCAAATTTACATGGAAACAGTGTAGCTTTGGTGTGAAATAGAAGTATAAGATTTTGCGCAATATGTTTATATGTATATGCATATGAAGCATATTTAACTGATGAAAACATAAACTGTTTTTAAATTGGATGTTTACATCAATCTCATAGTAGTCTTATTTTAATTTTGAGTCATTTTGCAGTTTTTATACGGCTAAATAGCACATAAATTACGTAATTCGCGTAGATATATCAATATTACGTTCAACATTTCGTTTAAAATACTAGATTTCCTGCAAATACATTAGAATTTACAAAAGGATTTTCACTACTAATTGCCTACTTTGCGTACTGTTCTACTACCATTTTCGCACCAAGATATTTCATTCTTCCCCTTTCTCCGTCCTTCGTAAATGCAACCTTTTGTAAGGGAGTGTCAAACCGCAGCTGTCAATAATTATCTAACCTTGTATTATTGAATCATGGAGAAACTAGTATTTGCTTTGGCACTAAAAAAAAAGTGCATAAATTTTGCGCCGAGTCAGTGGCGGCTGGCTGGCCAGATGATCGCGTCAACCAATCGACCAGCTATGCCAACGCTTTTGAGCATTATCTGCATGGTCGATTCCAGTGCCGGTGCCGATGTTGCTGTCGCCAACAATGCGTGCACCACCGCTCCTCCTCGTTCTCCACCTCCACCGTTTACGGATTCATTTGCTCCGCGCGTTCAATTCAGTTGCTTTCAAAGCGTCGTCGATAGCAGTTCGTTCATTCGCACTCGTCCGTTGACTGGTTCAGTAGCACCATACAGTTCATTGCTTCGCCGCCCCACTCTGACTTCGCACTTGGATAAGTCTCCTCCTCTGGTGTGTCGTTTGGTTCTTTGTGTGTGCGTGCGCGGTTTGGTTTACGGACAGCTGGAATTTTTGTGATCGCAGACAAAACGTTTTTCCAAATAGTGAATTTACAAAGAAAGAAGCCAATCTAAGGAAAAGTAGGTATCTTTTAGTGATATCTACAGAACCGCCATTTATTTTAAGTGATTGAAAACTACATGAAAAATTATAAAACTGCATTTGTTTTCTTTGTACTCTTTACTCTTTTAAGTTAATTGTTGTGATCGCTGCGATCGGCGTTCGCGATCAGTTGGCAAACTTAATTTTTATTTCTTTTTCTCCACGTTACTGTTTACTTTTTTTTTTGTACTTCTCTTTTATCTATACATACTGCTGTTAATTTTATCGCATGCACGCGTTGTGTTTTGTTCGAGTCTGCTCCATTTCACATGTTGTGAAGAGTGGAAGAAAGCGATAAATAAAAAAATTATTTAAAAAAAATCAGCTTTTACTTTGAGCAAAAAAGTGAGAAAAAGTGCGATAAAGCTTATCCTTTGTGTATGTATGTAAGTATATCCGCATAAGGGTCAAAAAACTCTATGAAAAAGACCACCCCCACACCTCCTATTCCTACTCGTTTTAGCTCTCAGCCCATTCACCACATGCGTGATCGCTTTGTGGCTACGTGCTCTTTAAATAAGTACGAAAAAAGTCAATTTATGAACCCAAACAAACGCGAGAGCACGTCAACCACAACAATGGTAACAACAAATTTAGCTAACGCCTTTCAAAACTACTCACTCATTGTTTGCCTAACTGATGTTTGATTGGACTGATTGACTATAAATATTGGCTACGTGTCTGTCTGTCTGTTTGTTTGCCCTAGTAAGTGCTCACCCACATAGCGAACATTGGTATTTTTGGATTCCATTTGTCTTTTTAGTACTTTTTTTTGGTTCTCATTATTTTTTCTTAAAATTCGAAATTGTTTTGTGAGCATCTTTTGCAATGTTGTTTCTTATTTATTTTAGGTGATTTTTATTTTTTTTATTTATTGTGTTTCGAAAATTCATTATTGAAAATTTTCGTTGGACGATTTATTATGATTCTCGAGAGGGATATGGTCAAAAGCTTTGCAACGATCAAAATATTCGATCGCCCCTTTGTGGTTGTCTCAGCAGTACTTTTCTCCAAAATTGCCTGTCTACCATCTTCCTCATCTAACTACTCCAGCCGCTGCGCCAAAAAGGGCTCGGTTTCCCTTGGTTGTGTTCGGTATGCCTCTGGCATCAGTTGG
>NW_023468247.1:0-3687 GCF_013731165.1 Rhagoletis pomonella | reverse complement strand
GGGATGTTCGGGTAAGGGACTTAAAAATTGAATTTCTGGATGGGCGGGATCGGAATAAATTATTTAGTCCCGTGCCCATCTTTACTAAGTAGTGCAAGTAG
Organism: Rhagoletis pomonella; assembly: GCF_013731165.1. NCBI lineage: Eukaryota > Metazoa > Arthropoda > Insecta > Diptera > Tephritidae > Rhagoletis > Rhagoletis pomonella. The sequence goes on along the minus strand of NW_023468247.1, from coordinate 3,586 downwards.
TAGTCCAAGTTCCTCGTCGGACTAGCCTGCTTTCAAAGAAGTAATCATTGATGCTTCAAAATGAAAACGTAAAATTGTTCCGCAGTATTGTTCAATATTATGAATAAAGAAACTTATGAAACTCAAGTAGTACATGCAGTCACTCACGGAAATATTCGTGATCTTTGACAATATTCAAAATTTTTTTCATCACAAATATTTTTCGGTAATTTATTTTGGTTAAAATATAATTCGATCTTGCTAACTTTGTACAAAATTCACAAAAACTAATCAAATTTAAAAAAAAATCATGAAAATTTCCAAACTTATTTTTCAGAATGTTTAGAAAATTTTTGAGTACGCAGGCTATTCGATTTTTGTTTTTTTATTTTGTGAAGGCTGAAGCGCATTTTATTCCATTTAAAAATAGATGAAATTGATGAAAAGTTATTTAAGTTTGCTTAATTTTTGTGAATTTTGTACAAAGTTTGCAAGATTAATTTATATGGTTTTGATTTTCGAATGAGCTTTATTTTAAATAAAAATTTACGAAATAGATTTCTGATGAAAAACATTTTGAATATTCTAAAAAAACTAAATTACGAATACTTACTTCTGTGAGTGACTGTACATACGTATGTATTTATATGTTTGCTTTTGCACTAGGCATATCAAATGTTCTTGAAACAGAAAATGTTTGCTGAGCAACAACCGTTCAAGGTTGAAAGCGGTAAATAATTATTTATTTTTTTTTTTTTTTTGCGAAACTTTGCTGTCAACAGATTTATTTACTCAGCAAATCGCGACAATAAAAATTTAAATTGCCCGATATTTGCTGTCTTTAAACTTGAATGAAATCGTTTTTAGTATAGCTTCCGTGTGAACATTAATGTGGCCAAACAAGCTTTCGACAAACTAGCAATTAGAGCTAGCAAAAACTAAATATTTTTATTTCAGCCAAAATAATAAACAGAAATAGTACCATGATACAAAAAAGAAGGTAGTTCCATTTAATGACATTCGTTGTTGTTGCTAACCATTTGACTTTTAATAAAATTATGACATTTCATAAAATTCATGCTACCTGATCACCAGAGATAATATTTTTTTTTTTTGTAAAAGTAAACAAAAATGTATGAAAATGAGTGAAGTTTAGTGAAGTTATTGAACATATATGAAAGGAGGGCTGCATGACCATCCGTCACCTCTCGAATTCAAGTACAGATTTCGATCATACCTTCTAGGTAATTTTTTAACCACTTAAAGAAATTATTACATGAACTTTATTAGGGCGAAACGAAACTATTTTGAGCACGGAAACAAATGTTGAGTCTTCAAGTGAAGTAATGTTAAAATTTGAAGAGGAGTTGCTCAGTGAAAATGTTTTCAAACCACTTAACGATATTGGAATATCCGCAGAAGAAGAACTCGAGGTAAACTCCTTAAGCTTTCGTTTTTATTTGATTTCTAATTTTTTTAAGTAGCTCGCAGAAGAGCATGAAGCAGAAGATTTCATCAGTCCACTCAAAGATGTGGAATATGATGGACTTGAAAATTTTGCCGGCTACATAATTTCGAAAATGGGGTTGACAAAACTAGGCTTCAGGGCGCATGAAGAAAGTGATCAAAATTATACGTATGTTAACTGTTTATCGGAGGGCGGTCTGTACAAGCCTAGTTCAAGTTTTTTGCATACATTGGAAATTTTGAATTCAAAATTTGTTGAAATTAATGGTGATTCGCTGACCACAAAGCCAAAATTTTTGCAAAATCTAATGAGAAATTTAAAAGTAAATTTGGACCAAAATATTATAAAAAGATTTTATTTGGGAAGAACATTCTTTAGAATTCGATTATTAAATCGCAAGATTAAAGAAACGAAAATTGTATATCAAAATAAGAAAATGAAAAAAATAACAACATAATGCACTAATGGTTTTGATTATAAAATAAAAAGAATAATTACAATGTAACAGTTTACATTTTATATATTTTTAATAAAAGAGCCCAAGTTTGCCCAAGTAAGTAAAAAAATATCAAGTACTGATTGTGAGTTTTGATTTGAAATATTCTCACATTAGTAAAAATATGGGAAAGAAAATACTCCGATGTATTGTTTTAATATTATCAAAGTGGCAAGGCCGTTGATAATACTGACAATTTATGAAACTTCAAAAAATTTTATTATCCGTCAAAAGTTGTTTATTGAAACTACCTTCTTTTTTGTATCATGAATAGTACTATAAATAAAGCCAGATATATAAAATAAATCAGAGACAAAATTTTGCTAAAAATATTTTTTATGAAATAAGTTATAGTCCTAGTTATAGCTATCATTGGCGATAGCATGGGTGAGCACACACAAATGAGAAATGTACAACAATGATGATGCAAGTAAATTAGAGCAAATACTCATATGTACATACATACATACGACGTCAACAAAAGCAGTGATCAAATTAACGAGTAAATGCGCTAAATTGAATGATTAAACAAAGACGATACTCAAAATGGGGAAATGAAAAACAGCGCAATATCGAAAACAAAGCTAAAATATGTGACTTGGAATTTGTTGTCAAACTGGGTGGCACCAGAAGAATGAAATAAATAAATTAATAAACAGATAAATTGGTTGAAGTGAAGTGCAAATGGCAAAAGAATACATATATGCAAATGAATGCTTAAATATACATACATATGTTCATATGTACGTCAGCATGTATACTATAATTATATTCCAGTAGATTTTGCTGCAACTGTGTTCAGTGAAATCAAAAGTTCGGATATATTAAGTAAACACAGCTCAACACTGCATATAAACAGACATACAGTCAGCGTCAAAAATATGCATTCCCTAACGTTTTGACAATTTTATTTATTTATATATTCCATAACAAATTTTTAATATTTTTTTTATAAAAATATAGTTCATTCTAGAGCAAAAACCACAAGAATAAACTTTTTTAAATGCATACAGAACTCGGGAAAATGCAAGAAATACCAAGAAATTTTCATCGAAATTTTAAATTTTGAGTATGCAGTTTTGTAGCCTATTAAATTTTAGTGCAATTAAGTGCAAGTTTTATGTCTCTAAAAATTGCCGTTTATTTAAGATAATTTGTTTGCGCATTTTTCTTCCATATAACGCATGAACACAACTTTTCAAAATTTTCAAAAATCAAAGGTAATTTTTAGCGATTTGAAACTTGCACTATATTATACTAAAATTTCATTTGTTAAAAAACTGCGAAATTTTTCTAACAATTCGAATTGAAAAATCCAAAATTTGTTGGTATCGCTTGCATTTTTCCCCGAGTTCTGTATGAAATTAAAACAAAAATAAATATTGTATTTTTACTGTCAAATGAACTACATTTTTATAACAACAATACTCAACACTCAACAATAATATCGATAACAAAATCGTTTAAAATATCGATTAAAAATCGATAACAAATATCGATTATTATATCGACAAGTTCCGAAAATATAGATAGCAAAATCGATGACAATATCAAGAAAAATTTCGATAACAAAATCGATAAAAAATATCGATAACAAAACCTATAAAAATATCGATTATGATATCGATAAGTCCCGAGAATCC
>NW_023468246.1:0-6055 GCF_013731165.1 Rhagoletis pomonella | reverse complement strand
AGAAAACAGAAGCATCGGGGCCTTAACAGGAAAACGCTTCGTTACAATTGGCGCCCGAGCAGGGACACTGCAAATAGTACAATACGAGGAGAACATTTCGAAGCCAATAATTAAACCAGCCATGACAGAACCAGTGAGCATAGCGTGGCTGGACAGCGTATCCAAGGAACAGTTGGTGTCCATCACACAAGAACTGGGCATCGAGCACACAGGCACCACTCGAGAGATAAGGAAACGGATAGCGGCATGGGCCGCCAAAGCACTCGTCGACCCGGAACTTCACGCAAAATTTCTCGCGATGGAAGCAGCATACAACGAACAGGAGGCCCACTGGAGAAACGAAAGCGAACCAAAGACACCGTTAAGCGTGAATCAAGGCGAAAGAACGTGCCCGTTAGGCCGCCAACGCAGAGCCAGTTCGCATATCCACCACCAAGTCTACAACCGCCAACGACATCCATCGCACCAAACGCTGACGTGCTAAACAACGGCAACCATGTGCCGACCGTTACCTTTGCGCCCATCATCGACCAGGTACGCAAGTGGTCGGTGAAGTACGATGGAGGACGCGACCCGTTGGCGTTTGCAGAACGATTGGAGGAGTTAGCCGACGTCTACGCATTAAACGTAGACCTGTTACCAAAGACGATGCCTGAATTGCTAAGCGGCACTGCCCTCCAGTGGTACCGCAACAACAACGAACACTGGAGCACCTGGCACTCATTCAAACGTGATTTCCTGAATTTTTTTCTGCCGGCCCAGTATTTTGAGCGTTTGGAAGACGACATCAGGCAACGGAGGCAGCGCCCGCGAGAAAAATTTAAGGACTACGTGATCGCGATCCAGAACCTGATGCGACGTGCAGCCTACAGCAACGAACAACGGTTGGAGAGAATCTTCCGCAATAGTCACGCCGATTACTTACTGTACATTAAACGGCGGGATTTTAACACCTTGCCGGAGCTTCTAGCGCTCGCGGAAGAGTACGAAGGCATACAAGAAAGTCGTCGACGTGCCCCAGAAGTATCACGGCATGAAGTAGCGAGGCACGTTGGTGACGACACCATCCCCACCGAGAAAGGCATTTCAGCGACGACCACCACCACGCAGGGAACAGCATCATCGAGAGGCATCGTATAATAACGCCGCGAGGACCCCACCCCCTTCGAGAGCCACAATTCAAACTGATCATAGCGGCAACACATGCAGGAGGTGTGGCCAAGAGGGACACTACGCCCGAAGGTGCCGTAACCCACAGAAGCTGTTCTGTTGGGAGTGTGGCCGGGCCGACATACGGACAATAGAGTGCTGCCGGAGGGGTCCGGGAAACGAGAGAGGGCTTCATCAGAGGACCGGCGCGATGAAGCCCCCGAGTACAGCGCCGGACAACCAATAATTTTGAGCCAGGAACGCGGCCGCCTCTACGCCCTAATCTCGTTGGGTGGAGCGCCCGCGGAAGCCGTCATCGACACAGGAGCCTCGAGAAGCTTCGTGTCCGCCAGCGTGGCGGAGCAATTGGTTAGCTTGGGGAGAGGCAAAAAGATAACTGTGGCCATAGGAATCCTTATGGCCGATGGTACCAGTAACCAAATATCCGAGGCCGTGAGGACCGTAATCCGCCTCGGGCAAACGATCCACAACGCCGTTCTGTATGTCATGCCTGGAGCAATTGACGACATCATTTTGGGCCTAGACACATTAGGGGGAATGGGAGCTACGTTGTCCTGCGGCGGGCACCGCGTCGTATTGACGGAACCACCTATACAACCCACGTCGGCGACACCCAGCGAGCCAACACCAAGCACCGAGAACCCCGAACCACCCGCCATGACGAACCATAGCCCACCAAGGAGCAGAAAAGGGAGGCGCCATACAAGGCGACGGTCCGCAAGGGAGAATATCAATAGAATTGAACACGAGGATCTCAACCACGAAGATGAGGCAGCCCGCATACGCGACTTTCTAGCCGAAGAACTGCAAAAATTCGAGAATATTAGCGGAGTAGCCACCGTGGGAGAGCACCGGATCATCATGACTGTTGAACGTCCCATCAAACAGCGGTACTTCCCGCGCAACCCTGCGATGCAATCTGTAATCGACACGGAAATCGATGAGCTACTCAAGAAAGGATGTATTGAGCCGTCTCGCAGTCCGCACAGTGCGCCGATCGTACTAGCCCGGAAGAAGAACGGCAAGTGGCGCTTATGCGTGGACTACCGGCAGCTCAATGCCCGGTCAGTACCGGACGCATACCCCTTGCCGAGGATACAGCACATACTGGACAAACTGCGCCAGGCAAAGTACATAAGTAGTTTAGACCTCAAGGACGGGTACTGGCAGATACCCCTGGAGCCCAAGAGCCGCCCGTACACAGCCTTCACCGTACCGGGACGCGGCCTGTTTCAGTGGCGCGTCATGCCGTTCGGCCTACATTCCGCCCCCGCCACATTCCAGAGAGCGCTAGACCAAGTCATCGGCCCGGAAATGGAGCCCTACGCGTTTGCCTACCTCGACGACATAATCGTCATAGGCTCCACCTTCGACGAACACGTGGAACACTTGCGGGAGGTACTCCGACGACTACAGCGGGCCAACCTGTGCATTAACCCCGAGAAGTGCGACTTTTTTAAAAGGGAGCTCCGGTACTTGGGCCACGTCATTAGTGACAAAGGTATACACACCGACCCCGACAAAGTTGCCGCCATCAAGGAACTAAAACCACCGACCAACGTGAAGGAGGTACGCCAATACCTCGGCATAGCTTCCTGGTATCGCCGGTTTGTACCCGACTTCGCTGCGCTAAGCCAACCACTCACCGCCCTCCTGAAGAAGGGTAAACACTGGAGGTGGGGAACTGAGCAACAGGAAGCGTTCGACGTGATAAAAAGAAAACTCACCGAGGCCCCCATCCTCGCGTGCCCAGACTTCAGCAAGAAATTTACCCTGCAGACGGACGCGAGTAATTTCGGCCTAGGGGCAGTACTCACACAGGAGTTGGAAGGCGGCGAACGAGTAATCGCATACGCAAGTCGGAAACTTAATAAGGCAGAGATCAATTATTCGGCCACGGAAAAGGAATGTTTAGCCATAGTCTGGGGAATACGCAAAATGAGGCCCTATCTAGAAGGATACCGATTCAACGTCATAACCGACCACATGTCACTAAAATGGTTAAATTCGATCGAAAGCCCCTCAGGTCGCATAGCGCGATGGGCCCTGGAGTTGCAACAACACGCCTTCGACATCGAGTACCGCAAAGGAAAACTGAACTTAGTCGCGGACGCACTGTCTCGACAGCCACTAGAGACGCTACTACGAACAACAGTGGCGGAACCACGATGCAAGTGGTGGCACAGACGGGTCGAAGAAATGCGTACCAACCCGGAGAAATACGCCGATTACATGATACAGGAGGGGCAGCTCTACCATCATATCCCGTGTCGATCCCAGGACGAGGAAGCAGTCCCCTGGAAACTGTGTGTGCCCAGCCCCCTCCGTCGACGAGTACTGAGGGAAAACCACGACATACCAAGCGCGGGGCATATGGGTATTCGCCGAACAGTAGCACGGATTGCCAATCGGTATTATTGGCCAGGAATGTTTCGCGACATCAGCCGGTACATCCGTCAATGTGAGTCCTGCCAGAAGTACAAGGAGGCACAACACAAACCAGCCGGCAAGATGCTCTCGCAGGTCGCTCAAGAACCTTTCGCCACGGTGTGTGCCGATTTCATCGGACCCCTACCACGGTCCACGCATGGCAACACCATGCTACTTGTGTTTTTCGACAGATTTAGCAAGTGGGTCGAGTTGGTCCCCATGAGACAGGCCACAGCGGAAGGATTTCGCCGCGCGTTTAGGGAGCGTATCCTCGCCCGATTTGGTATACCCAAAGTCTTCATCTCGGACAATGGTGTACAATTTACTAGCACGCTCTGGCAGCGCTACCTCCAGGAGGTGGGGGTGCGCCAACAATTTACGGCCCCGTATACACCCCAAGAAAACCCGACGGAGCGCGCCAACCGCACTGTAAAGCGAATTATCGCACAGCTTACGAAGACACAACATAGGCGGTGGGATGACCTCCTCCAAGAAATCACACTCGCCGTAAATACGAGCGTCACAGTCTCCACAGGATACAGCCCAGCGTTCCTGGTGCAAGGACGAGAACCACGACTACCAGGAGCACTCTTCGACGAAATAAATATCGGGACAGGCGAAATAGCCCCGACGGCCGAGGAAAAGTCCACAAGGATGCAGGAAGCATTCAGGATCGTCAGACAAAATATGGAACGTGCCACGACCGACCAAGCGCGCCATTATAACCTGCGTCGCCGGGAGTGGAACCCAAAAGTCGGCGAGCTGGTCCTCACCAAAGAACGTCATCTATCTAAGGCAGCAGAGGGGTTTGCGGCAAAACTAGCCCCTAAATATGCCGGCCCCTACCAGATACTCCGATACGTTTCCCCGGTCATCGTGGAGCTACGGAAGACCGACGACGGAAGGACAAGAACGGCTAACCTGGCCGACCTGAAGGCGTACAAGACGGCCGAATCACAACAACTTAGCAGCACGGAAAAGGAGGAAAAGAACCATAAAAGAAATTAAATTAAAGTTCTAACCCCAACGAAAAAAAAGAGGGAAGGGAATTTAAAATAAAATAAATAAAGTTAGCAAGACCGTCGCATCAGTGGAAACCGTCATTCGATCGTCAACTAGCGGACCAACCACACGTGAATAAACGGAAGAATTTTATAAAAAGGTAAAAATCAATCAACCATGAACATGGAAGGATTAGACAAGATGGAAAAGAGTGTGAAGCGCTTGCGTGAACGCATAGCCGAGGAAAATGCAAAGCGACCGCGGACCCAGATGCTTGGCGTGGGGTCGACCATAGGCCCACGGGATGCTGCCCGCGCACGCGCCGAAGCCGCCGACGCCGCCGCGATGTACGCGGCACTCACGCACGCTACTGGAGAGACGCGCAACCAGCAGCCAGCAATGGCGGCCCAGTTAGCCGCTAGGCGGACCGCCGTCGCACGCGCTGCCAGCAGACATGCCGTCACCATCCACGCGGAAATGACCCGCGCTCTGTCAGTGCACGCGATCGCCGCTAACGCAGCCGCAAGGTACGCGACCACAGCCAGCATGACGGCGGGCACCCACGCTGAAAATGCCGACACCGCACAGGTTACAACAGCACGCGCCGTCACAGCCCAAGCAACTGCACGACAGACCCTCGCCGCGCGCACGGCCGCCGTACATGCGACAGCGGCGTTCACCAACGCAGCGCGCGCCGCCGACGAAATCACCGGGCGCACCCTAGCCTCTTCCCCATCCTTCAGTCCTTCGGGGGACGACAGGTACAACACCGCCGGGGCAGCCGCCTTCTCGGTGAGGAGGGTAGCTTCAGATCACGACACTAGACACGGGAGCGGAATGGACACGGGCAAGACTGCGTCCACTGGTAGCCCGCCCAACGAAAGTACAACAAGCGACAGCGCATCACACACCACCTCATCGGACACCAGCACGACCACCGATAGCCCAACAGGCGAGAGTCCCGCCAGCGACAGACCGGCTAACCAGGACACCGACATGGCGTTGGCCGAACACCTTGAAATCGAGCTATCCTCGGACGAGGAACAACCACCGCAGGCGTCGACGGGCCCGCGAGCAATTTTCCCGCCAGGACCAGGCGGAATAGCGCTGTATGAGGCCGACTTGCGGACACTGACAGGACCCTATTGGGTGACAGACACAGTCATCGATGCCTGGGCAAAGGGCCTGGAAGCCACGCTCAACATACGAGGTACCGTACTCAGCCCATTCGTTGTCTGGCAATTGAGCAAACCCGACAGGGGAGAGAATTATCAGCGCATCCACCGGTGGCTACGCCACACCGACCATTTCGGCCAACGGGTTGTCCTCGCGCCACACAATGTCTCGAACCATTGGTACCTGCTCGCCCTCGCCAACCAGGAGATGACCCACCACATAACAGATAGCGAGTGTTGGCACGACATCAACATTTGGGTGGCCGACTCCAGGAAAG
>NW_023468245.1:0-6055 GCF_013731165.1 Rhagoletis pomonella | reverse complement strand
AAAAAAAAAACAGACAGATACACCTACACACACACATACATGCATACAAAAATAAGCAGTAAGTGCATGCCCACCTAAAGGTACTGACAACAAAAAATAAGAGTGTTGCAAGCGTACATATTTCGTAGGAAGGAAATTGCACTGTATGCCACTTGGGTTTGCAATTTGCCGACAACAACAACAACAACAATAATAGGATGAAAAATCCAATAGCAATTCAATTGCTACTGCAGAAGCGAGCCGATTTTCGCTTTAACAGCAAAATTCCAGATGCACAACAACACATTCATATATGTATATGTATGTATATAAGTATGTGGATATAAATGCGCATATTATCTATCAGCTCATAATGCGATTATAGGCCACTACTACGCCTGGAGAGTAGCAAAATAAATATTTCAATGGAAATGGCATCGAAAATACTTTTACATATCGAATAGCAATGCCACTAAGCCCAACGGATGGATATTTCATTTATCAGCCAACAACAAGAAGAACGGAAATGCAACAGCACTCGATGTGGCCAGCCGCTTATCCCTTGGCTGTGTGCTTGTGTGATTTCGATGTGTTGCAACACTTTGCAGCTGCAACGTTGAAATATGTAACTGCATTAACAAATTATTAATAATCAAAGCGATTGAAGTACTCCAGCGGGTGGCGAAATCGAAAATTAATAACAAAAAAAAAATAACAAAATGTGGCTTAGAGCTGCATTAGCAAAGCCAAAGTGGACCTTTACTACGACTTGCCTTTTTGTATGTATGTATGTAGTTAAATGTAGTACTACATAGCCGCATAAAATGTGAAAATGTTCAGTCTTTCTCCAACGAACGAAAAAATATAAAAAGCGCAATAAAAGTTACAATATGTAATTTACATATTTTCTATAAAAAGGCGTATGTATCTCCGTCAGCTGGCAGCAGATGTTCAAATGTTTGAATGCTGTTGCGTTGAATAAATGTACATAAAAGCTGAAACATGGGTGTGTTTGCTTGCAATAAACTTTTTCACTTATAAAATGGATATAAAAAAACAGTGTACATATAAAGTATGTACTTACATAAATAAAAATGCAGGAAAAGGTGTTGAGTAATTTGTCAAAACAAATAGAAAAGTGAATGCCTCCATGCATGCAACAGAATACAGATGATTAATTGGATAAAATTAAAGACTTCAGTACAAAATTTCCAGCAGATATGCAGTAAACTCCCCTTCGTGCAGTTGTTTTTTAGGCAAGTGTACTTTTTCCGCTTGCCAACGGCCAAAATATTTTTGGGCCCCCAAACTCGTTTTCTTTATCACATACATATTTTGATTTTTACTATTTTATACTAGAGACGATGTTGTTGAAAATCTATTGATTTAAGTCTCCAGGAGATATCATCTAGCGGACGTCACAGTGCCGCCTTAGTGAACGCAAATCGAAAAATTCGTTGTCTGCAATATGAACGTGTTTGGTATTTTTTTTTAAAGGTAATTTATTCACTAAAAGAAGATAACCGTATTTTCTCTATAAAATATACCACCAGGAAGCCAGTAGAGTTAACAAATTTAATATTAGGAATTTTAAACAACGCATACCCACGGGTAAGGCTCTTCACCGAAAAAAATTGTCAAAAATAAATTTTTTTAAATTAAATGTCGGTTTCACCTTTCTTTATTTCATTATACATACAAATTCATACATATAGTAGAGAACTATAAGAACGCAAAATTTGGAATATAACTAAACAAAACAAGTCCCTACGGTATTCCAAAAACAAAAATTAATTAAAAATAGACCAAGGTTTAAGAGAATGAATAAAAAATTTACAATATCGGTCATGTCACTTATATTTATTTATTTATTATTAAAAAAATTGAAAAAAAACTTTCATCCAGATTTCAAACTTTTTTTTCAGAAGTGCTAGAATTTTTTGAGTATACAGATTTATAGCCCATTCATTTTTAGTGTGATAATGTGCAAGTTTCAAGTGGCTAAAAATTACCATTAATTCGTTACAATTTAATTTTTTTTTTTAAATAAGGTTTGTATATTCGTGCGACGAAAAAAAAATTTTAAAAATCAACGGTAATTTTTTGCCACTTGAAGCTTGCAAATATTGCTCTAAAATTGAAAGGGCTATACAACTTTTTATTGAAAAAAATTTAAACACATTTGATAAAAAATTTTGAACTTTGAATGAAACTTTATTGTATTTTTTTTTATTTATATTTTTATCAAGTTTTAAACTTTTGTTTTATTAGAAAATGAACTGCATTTTGATAGAAAATTCTTTAAAAAAAAATATATAAACAGAAGTGGCAAACAATATCACAAATAACCGATACCGATGCACAAATTTGATGTTGATTGTTTTAAACAGGTGTTATCCTCGACACACAGTGTTCTAGGAGGAGATAGCGAAATAAATGTAATGGTATTTTCAAGCATTTTAGATGCTGAATTCAGAAAAACTAATCTCGCTGGATAGAAGAATTACCTTGACCTTGGAGGGCATAATTACCTTGGCCGTCAAATATAGAAAGTTTTAAATTTTCTTCTTTTGGTCACAAAAACCAAAAATACGCATTAAACAATTTGTAGGTTAAAATACAAAAAAATTTACTTTTGAAGGTAGGTTTTGAGTTAGAGGTAATTTTCCATTCAATCAGGCCTTTAAAACTACTACCGAACTAGACAAGGTTCCTAAGAGATCGATTTTTGAATTTTTATTTATTTAAATAAAATACAATTATAGGGTACACAAAAAAAAAAATAAACTCCATAAGAAAAATTTTAAATGTTATAAATAAATTTCAACCAAATTAAATTTAGGGTACGCATTTTTTTATATTAAATTTTAGTAAAACAAACTGCATTTCTGAAAATCAAAAAAAAATTTTGCAGCTTCCTTTTTCTTATGGAGGTCGAGGTTGTTGCTGTGGTCTACCTCTACTTCGATCGGTTGACGTACGAAGCTTTTCTTCGTCAAGTAAACTAATATATGCCAGCCAACTTTCACGTGACTGTCCAAATTAGTCGCATAACGATTGGCGGCTTCCGATTTGGCTTATCTTGATGTAAAAAATTAATTTGCCTTGTCAGGTTCTCGTATTCTTCTATATTTTATATTGTGCCACTTAATTACTTTATTCTTAAAAGCCGAAAAAAAAATTTTTGTTTGAATCTCTGAAGCTTTTATTTAAATAATTGTTTTAAGTTAATAAAAATTAAAAGGGTCCTTAAAATATAATTTTTTTTAATAAATGTTAGAAAGTCTCAAGGATATTCAAAGATAAATTTATAAAATTGTGTACCGAAACATTTAATCAGTTTTCATTCTACAGAATTTTATCTTTTATTTCATACCCAAATTATTAATTTTACATTACATTAAATTTTTAAAATAATTTTTTGAGTTAAACATATTTTTGAAATTTCAGTGAATTAATCATATTTTTGAAATCTTGACGTCAGAGAGAAAACCTAAAGAGCTCCTTGTTTCGCGAATATATTAGGGGTATTCACAATAGTCGTTGCTTCAGCTAATCTGGACCAGGCCACTTGCTCAATTTGTTGAATACCTATGTATGTATATTGATTTTTTTTTTGCAAAATTTACAGTTGCGGGTGTAATCAAAGATGGCAAAAAATAAAAATTTTCTTCATGTAGAAAAATTTTAAACTTTGAGCATTGCTATCGCGTAATTTTCTAGTCCTTGTTTAATAAAAGTTATATGTATGTATGTATTTTCATAATCTGTAAAAAATTCTCCATTAGATAGATAGTACCAACTATTAAATGTATCACAACATACCTGATATTACACTTCAAAGAATACCAGCTTAATTAGTCGATTCAACGCAGTTAATCAGAGTAATGAATATTTTAACCCAAATCATGCCGAATTGAGGTAAAAAAAAACCTGTAAACATCAAAGACATGCACATGCATAGAGCCCTAACTGCCAAAATAACGTGACAGTTTTTTCAAAAATTTTTTTTTTTTTTTTTTTGATGCAGAATCGCATCTAGATTCTGGATGCTCCAGGAATATTTCTGCATCAAAAAGGCAATTTTGAAAAAAAGTTCGCTTACGTCATTTGGGCGGTTAGGGCCCCATATGTTGTTAATTTCATATTTTTTTCGCTTCTACATACATACGTACATATGTACAGATGTAAGTGTGTATTCATATCAAATGTTTCAAATGGTTTCAAGTTGCACACTCGTCTTAATAAAGTTGTTAAATTAACCCGCATACCTGTTTATGCCACAGTTTCGCCACATGAACTTAACAAATGCTTAACACATTCAAAACAAAATGCAATTAATTTATCATTTAGTTATGTACATACATACATAGTTTATTTGCCAGTAGCAACCAACCACACATAAATACCACAAATTAGCAATGCGCTTTACTGCGGCAGCATCAGTTGAAACCACAAAAAGCGGTGGCACTGCAATTACGCTAAGGTTTACGGTTTCAAGAGCGAGAGCAATAAATAAATGGCAAAAAAAAATTATTCATTAAATAAAATTACAACAACAAATCAACAACAGCTGAAGTATGTACAGCTAAACACAAAAACGTCAGCAACAGATGGGCAACATACTCGTAGATGCATATCTGTGCAATGGGGCAAATGCGCATCACAGCAACGAATCAGCGCACCAAAAAGACAGTCGTCATGTCAGTTACTCAATGGGCAGCGCGAGTGATGCCACAGCGCGTGGTTTAGCTAATGAACTGTGATCACAAATTGATGCAGAGCGTTGAGCGAAGCGAGCTGTAGGCAGTCACATAAACTCGTATACATATATTTATTTGCATTAGGGTGCATCACCCTCCATATAAAAAAAAAAAACGTACTGTGTTCCGCCAAAAATATTTCGGAAAAATATTAAGATTTACGTTAGCTGGACCTATTTGAAAATACCCCGGGTTGTTTAAAAAAAAAATAGTTTTAAAAAATATTTTTCTAAATAAAAGAATCATTTCAGATGGTAGATGAGATTAAGTTTAAAAGGTCTGCAAAGAAATTTTAAACAATTTTGATTCTTTCCTGTTGCTTTATAGAATTTTGAAGTTCGAATTTTTTTTTTCAGAAAATTTTAAAGTTCGATAAAAAAGTGTCGCGTCTTATTTTTAATTTATAATGCGATTTTGAGGCATTATTTTTATTAATACCATTATCTTGGTGCGGGAGTGGTATAACAGAAAATACACAATTTTTATCAACGGAATCAAAATAATGAGTTTTTTGGGGGTACATATTTTCAAATCGGTCTAGCCCACTTAAAGCTTAATATTTTTTTTTTTAATATATTTGGCGAAAGTCTTCAAATGTAATAAATTTTATAACTTCGGTGGAAAACCCGCAATTTTTTTTTTTTTTGCTGAGCCACCCTAAAGTACCTACATGGTATGACAGCTCCACCATTTCTTCAGTTGGAAACAGAGAGGCAAGCGGCGTAAAGTCAGCGTTGCCGTTAATCGTCAGCCAACTAAAGGCGCAACTGTTGCGCATGCGCGCGGACACGGGCCTTTCTTTGCTAGCATTTGATCTGGGCACCGAACTTACTACATTGTTTTTCTATTGTAACGCGAAACTGCACCGATCATGTGGCTGCACTTGCATGCAGCAGCCAACTTGTGGCACATCAACAGCCGCAACCGCAACGAAGTGGTTGAATCCATTGGAAAGCGGATTGCCGCTACTGCGGCGGTAATAAAATATAATAAATTGCCACAATTATCGCTAATGTCTAACAGCGGTTGATGCTGCGCAATGGCAATAGCGCGTGCGCAGCACTAAAAACAACAATAACGACAAGCAAAGCAAAACGACTACCGTAAATACAGCAGAACAGGCGGTTGAGTGATTGGAGTGGCTGCTGTTGGTGCCACTGCAATTGTTGCTGCAATTGCCACTGCCACTGCCACTGCAACTTTACACCATACACCAAAGGAATGCATAGTAAAGCAGCGTCAGCAGCAACAGCAACAGCAGCAGTCGAGGAGTTCAAAAGTCTTTAGGGCGCACGAAAATCCAAAAAAAAAAA
>NW_023468244.1:487-6055 GCF_013731165.1 Rhagoletis pomonella | reverse complement strand
TCGAACGAACGATACAGATTTTATGACTTGGTGTTAAATATTTAACGCAAACATCTCCGAACTCGATTAAGAAGTTTCAATTAAAAAATTTTTTGGAAAATTCGAAAAAATTCGAATTAAATCGAATTTGCACCACCAAATTTCGAATCGAATAATCGAATGGTTGGGCAATGTTCGAAATTCGGAAAAAATCGAATTTCAACCCACCACTACCCATCCCTACTTTACACTCATATTTCAAAATGGTTCTCTTTTTTATAAATCAATCGCATTTCTGGCTAAATAGTATATTTCAGGACGAATGGATAAGGACGAAGCCAAAATCTTGTGTGAGTAAATCCAACTTTTGGCAGCAGATGTCAGTTACACGGTTTTGCAGAATGACGATACGCGGTTTCGTACTTTAAACGACGATATGTAATTGGACATAATTTAATCAAACTTCTTTCTAGTTGTGGAGCGTGTAAATAATGGATTTTTATATTAGCAATTGTTGCATAGCCAGGGTTCTCTGATATTGATATAGGCAAGAAAAAAATTAAAACGACCTTGATTTCTGCAAATCAACACGCAAACTTCGAAAAGCGTAATATAAACGCACGTTATCTAATTTGTTTTTCTGCTTCAAGCGAATCGTATTGAGTTTGCTAACAGAAACGTCAAAACAAAATCTCACGCAAAACAAAAATTGGAAATTGAGTTAGTTTTTACGAACGCAGCGGCCGTTCACTTTCGGTTGGACTCTCATGCGCATGAGAGATTTTTGACAGATAATTGCCGGCGCCGGGTATATTTGGTTAGCCTGTTTGTCGTAGGTACCTAGCTTAAGTACTAAGCAATGTTGCCACACATGTGCTTTTCCTTTTTACATGGGCTTTTTTTTTTAGCAACCTTGATTAAATGAATATTTCACCGGTGCGTTCATATGACTGCGACCGCAAACACGTAAATATGTGGTCGAGCGGTATAATAAAATTTGCTAGTCACTCTCTTGGCTGCTGAAGTACGAATGTTTTATTCAATTTCTCATCCTTTCTCTTATGTCTTATTCGTGTACTTAATTAGGGATGGTACAACTACGAAAATGTGGTACAAGTTTGAATATACGAAACAATAAATATAGTGTTGTGTAAAGAGAGAAATAAATTACTTTTAATTTAATGTATGCATTTTGAGTGTTCAAAATTTATGAGATTTTTATAAAATGTTTTGAGGGGACCACCACAAATATACCTGATTTGTAAGTACAATCGCCAACCCATATTATTGTCAACTAACAAATACCCAGCGTGCTTCGCTGCGCCTTAAATGTATTTTTGTGTTGTAACTCTCTCTCAAAACTTGTATGGCCTCATTTATTAAAATATAAATAGCTTTATGAAGTAAGATTAAAAAAAATCTATCTATGAAGCATTGTTTTTTTTTTGAGTGTGGGTGGCAAATAATATATTTTCGAAGGTAATGAGAAAAAATGTAAAGTACCAACTTTCTCTTGGAAATTTAATTTATAATTTCTGTGTTCGTATGGAAAAGTAGCTTATGTCGAAGGGCTGGATTTAGTATAAATCGGCATTCGCAGCATGCGATTGCGAATGACTCACAGCAACTGAGCTGTTGAACTACGTTTGGCAAATAAACGTGCCAGAAATAGTTCCGATACTAGCAAGTCATTATTCTTATTAAGTCTCATCGAAAAATTTCTGGGCGTTTAAAGAATAAAGGGAATGCCGCATTATACTAAAGCCAGCGTTTCGACATAAGCTACTTTTCCATACGAACACAGATTTTATAATCTGAGTCGACTATCGCATCCTTTTCTCAAGGCTGTATTAATTCAATATTCAAATACCGTATATTTTCGGCTGTAAAAGCGCAGTTAGTCAACGACGTAGCGTAAACGTAGTTTGACGTACGTAGCAGCATATCAAATTTACTATTGATAGAGAAAGAGAGAAGCAACGGTAACGTCACCGTTTACACGCGAATCCCATAAGGCAGATCGTGTCTGCGTCAACCTACGTCTACGCTACGTCGTTGACTGTTTGAGCTTTAACAGCCATACCTAAAAAAACGTCAGCGTTGCCTGGCTGTCAAAAAATTCGTATGCCCATTTAATTTGTATGAAGCATACCGAAATAACGCGGCGTCAACGCTTAGCCGTTAGAAAATCCGATTTTGACAGGGCGTTAGGAAGTGAAGTTGGCTGCAGAAAACGGCGAAACTGTAGTTTTCGTTGTTCAAACTAGGGATGTTGCGAATGTGGAATTTTAGACATCCGCGGATGCGAATGCGGATGCGAATATCTAACAGCTAACATCCGCGGATGCGGATGTCAAGTATTTAAAAAAACAAACAATTAGAATCTAGTGTAATGGCGAGATCGTTGTTTAAGCAGCGCTTACAAGCCAAACCAGATACATATATCAGGTTGTTCTAAAGCTTTTTAAAAAGAATTCTTCATTCTCATTGGCTGTTTCAGAATTTTGGGAATCTGTAACTTCCTCAGCGTTTTTCGATTTTAGTTTTTGTAATTCATTTTTAATACTTTCTGCTGCGACTGGTTTGAAAAATTTGTGCTTATGGCAAGCTAAATAGGTGGATATGGAAAATGAATTTTTGTTTTCCAGGAATGCAAATTTTTAACAAAATTCTGTTTTTCAAGTCGTGGCTGCCAGCCGAATCGAATCAGAATATTGTTTTTTTTTTTTAAAAAGCACCCTGTTTTTTATAAGCTTTAGAATCTCAGGTAGTTACGCAATTCTTATCTTATTAAAGGCCAGACCAATAGTTTTTTAATTATTTGAGCATCCCCAACAAACATCTAGGTTTGAACTCAACTTGTGGTTGAGTTGAGAACTAAGGTGTTTCTCAAATCTTCAACGTTGTTTCTTAACAGTATATCAAGTGGTGGATCATAGCGTTCTCGACAAAAAGGGCATTTTTCTTTTTATGAAAAAAGTACTGTTTCTCAAGTTGAGAAAATGCTGGTTCTCAACTTGAACTCCAATGTAATTCTCCAATTGGTCTCAAAAATATCATTGAAATACTGAAATTGAAATAGTAAAATACCTTATTTTATTTAGATTATTTACTTTTTGTTGGTAATTTTCTTCTTTATTTAGCTTTCGTTTTTCACTTGATAATTAAAAATTGTTTCTTTATCACTTTTCTTTCTCCAGGGTGGACAAATATTTTTTTTGGTGTTTACTGGGTCGATTCTCTTTATAACCAGACGTTGATCATTTCTGCTGGAAATCCCTATTGAAGGAGCTGTACCTAAACTTTATTGACTGACTATATCTTATTTAAGTTAAGTACGACAAAAACTTTCGAAGTATTTCATATACATATAAGCTTAATAAGAACTGAATTTACTTAAAAATTAACATGCTTAATTTTAGACTAAAATTTAGACTAAGGGCTAAGCTCAGGACCTTACCGGGGTCACATAGGGCGGATCATAAACGGCCTACTCCGGTAGATTAGCTGCGAAAAACCAATAAGCAGTCCCAGACCAAGAGCGGCAGGAGACGAGGGCCTGATTTAAAAGATCAGAAATGCTTGATGAATCTCCTGTATCCGGGCAAACAGATGCCGCCTCCCAAACAGCATCTCAGGATTGAGACCAGTTAGATCCTGTTCATGGGATACTGGAACATGTACACGATTAATTCGACATTGGGCTGGCGAGAGCAGTATTCCACCACTTTAGTATATGAGGATTACACCTCACAGAAATGGCTGGTGGGCTAATGCTGCAATCGCCTTTGTCTCGTTAAAACCCTGGCAGGTCTTCAAGTACGTTCAATACACGTCGCCATTTAGTTGGCCGCACAGGTCCAGTTGAGATTTACTGCTGGTTTTGCGCTGTCTTGGCTCTGAACACAATATCCCATAAGGACTTGTGTCAACCCTCGCGATGGCCTGCTCCTTTGAGAGAAGGGAACTTCGGGACACTTAAAGCGACTGTGCTACGTGTGGAGATAGCGGCTTGAAGTGGAGACCCAATAGAACTGAAATGATAAAACAAACAACAAACATAAATGTAATAGATGTAGATGCTCCCGAGGAAGAATGCAGCGTATTTAGAAAGAGCAGTCGAGTAGTGCACTCCCCGCCGCAAACTCCTCTGCAGGAAAAAGCCGGCACCACGAGCACGGGTACACCTTTGCAAACGACAACTCCCGGCAGCCGGGATGGTGGTCATCAAACGCCAGCTGCTGCAAACAGGGACAAGTATGCCACCGCAATCTTAGGAACTTGCGAAGGCAATGAAGATAAGCAATTGGCCCAGATTCAGGTCGTCTTGAAGATGCAGAGTGCTGTCTCCAAGCAGAAAAATGTGTCCATGGACATAAAGACGGGTATGGCCCAAATCGAGGAGAGCCTAGATATACTATGCTACCTCCGATAGCAGCGCCGGAAGGGGTCTACCCTTTCCGAGCTGCAGAAAACTGGCACTGGCTCGCAAAAGGAAGCTCGAACTCGATCCGACTCCCCTACAGGCGAGCCGGAAAAGAAAAAAATACTAATAATAATAATAATAATAGTAGTAAAAATATTATCATTAATAATCCTAATAACAATAATGGTAATAATAATAATAATGCACAGAAAACCGTACCAGATAATAATGGAAAACGGTTGGAAAAGGCAGAAAGCCCAAGCCAGGGCCAGCGCCAGGTGAACCCTTGGTCAATAAGGGCGAGGCGACCAGCCGAAAAAAAGAAGAGGGTGAAAACAAAGAAGAGTCTCGCCAAACTAATCATTAAGCCAGCTGAAAGCAAAACCTATGCAGAGGTGCTGGGAACGATACGTGGTAAGCTCCAACCTGAGGAGACGGAGACCGTAATTCGATCTGTTCGGAAAACCAGCGAAGGCGGCGTGCTCATTGAAATTGAGTGCTGTGGCGACCACTCAGCATGTAAGGAAAATGTGTGCACTGCCATTGGCCAGCTTGGAGACGCCCATATTCTCACTAGACGTTTACGTCTAGCAGTTCTGGGCATGGACTGCCTAACCACGGTCCCAGAAGTGGAGAACGCTATACGCGGGGAATTAGGAGACAAGATGAATGGCCAACTTCGCGTCTCTCTCCTCGCTGTAAACTCGCGAGAACAAAGAATGGCCGTGGTGGAAATCGACGAACTGCCAGGCCGGACTCTTATTAAAAAGGGGAAGCTGCGAGTAGGTTGGATTGTCTGCCGCGTCCGAGAGCGCGCGGATGTCCAAAGGTGTTTCCGCTGTCTGGGGTATGGCCACAAAAAGGCGGCATGCAAAGGCCCAAACAGAAGCAGTTCATGCTGGAAATGTGGCCAGCAGGGCCACATAGCCTCTGCATGTAAAGAAAGCCCAAGCTGCTACCTGTGCTCGGCAGGAGATGGACAGAAAAAGGCCAATCACCTGCTCGGGTCGGGAGCGTGGAAGGCCTTCAGGGATGACCTTGCCGAGGCTAAGACAAAGCTTGGGAGAATATGATTATATTTATACAAGGCAATATGAACAGGAGTAGGGTAGCTGATGACCAGAGCTGTGTAAGTGTGAAATCATTTTCAATTTTAAATCAAC
>NW_023468244.1:0-387 GCF_013731165.1 Rhagoletis pomonella | reverse complement strand
TGATTGGGCATTGGTTTTTTCAATCTTGCTATGAATATGTTGATGTGTGAAATCATTTTCAATTTTAAATCAACAATTTTTTTCTATCCAGTTTTCATTACTTATTCTTCGCTTAGGATTGAGGTTTAAAATTTTTGAATTTTCCATTCTCTCAAAGCAGTTATGAATTCACACATCAACATATTCATACCAAGATTGAAAAAACCAATGCCCAATCAAAAAAAGGTTTAACACTGAATGAGTATTGAAAAGGCTGCAATCTTTTATGTGTGTGCATTTTTTAACTCAGTACCAATCATTAGTTCAAAGCCACCCTGGTAAATAACTTTTTGATAAAAATGAAGATTTTTGACAATTGCTCAATTGTAAAAATTCAAACCGGCGTTA
>NW_023468243.1:3224-6056 GCF_013731165.1 Rhagoletis pomonella | reverse complement strand
GTCGAAAGAAAAAAAAAAAAACTTGCATCAATGCAATATTTAAAATGGATAATTAATCATTGCTTTTGCAAACTATTTACATTGGCAAATTTCCCACAAATTGTGGTAATTGCTGCATAATGAATTGAACATTCTGCTAATGACATCAAAGATTAATTACACTTTGCTTTGCGATTAAAACTAAAATAATAGTGTGGCGCGTGGGGTGTTAAACGCATTTAACTTGAATTGGATGGTATATGTCGATTTGAATTATATACATAGCAAATATTTGAAGCTTAAATCAGGAATGGAAATTGATGACTTTCCGCTAATTATATAGAGGATTATCGTGGAAGTCAAAGTTAGCTGCAAAACAATAAGCATTTGTTTGGTGAATAGTATAAAACCTAAGAAAATGGACCTTTTAAAGATTGAAAATCCTAAAAAACTGCAAAAGTGAATATTTCTGCCGCTCAGCCGGTCGGAAATGACGCTCAGTGCGTGTGGCCACTTCAATAGTATTTCATATGTTTTAATTTAAATAAAATTTTATGGTATCTAAAATTGGCTTTAGTCGGTAAGAACTAATCGAAGGGGTTAGCTTTGGTCAGTATGATTTTCAAGGTATACAAAGTATAAACATCTGGAAAAATTTTCGCTAGTACCTTTAAGTCATATGGTGTTTCGACAATAGTGCCAAGGTCCAAAAATCGTGATAAAAATTTAATTTCATTAATACATATAATGAAACCTAACAGGCCGATGTCTGTACATAATACATATTAAAGAAAAATTAATATGCAGAGTCGTTATTAGAGTAAAAGAAGATAAATCAACAATTTTTAGAATTTGTGTCGAAAACTAATGCATACAAGAGGTCTAACTTATAGAAAGAAAAAAATGGAGAGTTGCCACCTGTTTGAAAATTTCAGTTCAAGTAAATTGATAAGATAAAGTAAATATTCAAATGTGGCTATTAAAAGAAAGAGGTTTAAGAAGAATTACAGACGAAAATATTTCTGTGGAAGGTTGGCACCTGTTGGAAAATTTTAATTGAATTTAATTGATAAGATAAATTGAATATTGCAATATGGGTATCAAATTTAGGTAGTTTAGGTAAGTTTACAGCCGAAAATATTTTTGAGGAGGATTGCCACCGGTTTGAAAAATTTGATTAAATTACATTGATAAAATAAATGAAATAGTACAATACGGCTATCAAACGACACAAAAAAAAACTCTTAAGGCGCAGTGAAGTACGGTGGGTATTTGCTAGTTTCAAATAAAATGTGTTTATGTTGTGAATGAATTAACTTAAAGGTCTTTAAATTCTTGAGTTGAGTCCTATGAACAATCTTGGTCGAGTGAACAGGCCTTGTGCAAATTGGATAGCATATTTCGAAGTTACTTCAGTACATATAGGTGGAGGTACACAAATTCACAAAACACGCTTCCTCAAATTTCATATATAAATATCACAAGTGCAACAGACTGAAGCGACGACACATACAAATTTATAATAAATGATTTTTATATAAAATATTTTAACCGCAACGGACTGAGGCCAAAAAATTTAGATTTATTAACATTTCCATTATGTTCTGGCATGCTATTATGCATGTACATATGGATGTATATATGCTCATACTTACAAACCTGATTTATATCCACCCTTGTCAACGCATAAGCCGACGTGAATAAAAACCTTGACAAACAAAAAACTGTGAAGCAACAAGCGTCTTGGAAAAGTTGTAGCAAACTTTATCACTTCCGCACACAAGCCTCATTGCTGATTGATTTATGAGGAAGTATTAAATAAAGTATGTACTTTGTATCTACATACATATGTGCGTTTGTTTGTAAGTGTATTACCGAAAATACTGTTTTCACCAACTAGAAGTTGAATGAAGTTCTCATAAGGTAAGGAGTAAAAGTGTGTTTCTCTGGATATGATTTTGTTGCAATAGGTGGGATATTTCGGTATTGTAGTTAGTCCATTATTATGTACATATGTATATATGTACATATATGTTAGCTTAGAAGAGATATCCAAAAATTGGCGTAGTACAAAAAATGTTCAAGGGTTAAAAATATTTGTACACTTTTGCTCTTTTGAAAGCAGTGTGGTGATTTTTGAAATTCAATATGGTGGCGCCAGTAGAAGTGACACAATTCATCAAACTCACGAGTAACTCATGCGCCATGTACACATCTGGCTGTCGAAATAATAAATGTGGTAAAGCATCCGATTGCACATGTCAGTATGAATTCGAAAGCTTACTGTATAGCCGCAAGTTCGATTTGAAAAAGGTTCCAAGTAGTTGCTTCCTCCGATTTGGTTTTCGATTCAGAACCATTAGCCAGTGTTGCCACGTCTTCGGCATGAAAAAACGTCCCTTTTGGTCTGAAAAAACGTCATTTCCTACCCAAAAACGTCTTTTTCAAATGTATGCACAGAGAATTGCTCTTATTAAACTTTTATTGTATACAAAGGAACATAAGTATTTACGTAAGGTATACTAAAATATCATTTCGACAGAGCACATTTAAAATTCATTGTAAACTGCTTTGAGATCGTTATATAAAAATCATTTTATACATACACTTGTGAGCAGCTGATTAAGTCATCAACATTTTGATTGATTGTGGCTGTTTTTGTTTATTTAATGTTTATTATTTTTCCATAAAAGCCTAGCTTTTTATATAACAAACAAAATATAAATCCACATTTCAAACTTTGTGCAAAAACTAGAAAAATTTTCAAAATTTCAAAATTTCAGCACGATTTTCACCTTTTTATTCAGATTTTTAGGATTTTTTTTGAGTATGCTATCAAGCCTATTAAATTCC
>NW_023468243.1:0-3124 GCF_013731165.1 Rhagoletis pomonella | reverse complement strand
AAAAAAAAAAACTTGCATCAATGCAATATTTAAAATGAATAATTAATCATTGCTTTTGCTAACTATTTACATTGGCAAATTTCCCACAAATTGTGATAATTGCTTCATAATGAAATGAGCATTCTGCTAATGACATCAAAGATTAATTACACTTTGCTCTGCGATCAAAACTAAAATAATAGTGTGGCGCGTGGGGTGTTAAACGCATTTAACTTGAATTGGATGGTATATGTCGATTTAAATTATATACATAGCAAATATATGAAGCTTAAATCAGGAATGGAAATTGATGACTTTCCGCTAATGATATAAACGATTATCGTGGAAGTCAAAGTTAGCTACAATACAAGAAGCATTTGTTTGGTCAATAGTATAAAACCTAAGAAAATGGATCTTTTAATCATTGATAATCCTAAAAAACTGCAAAAGCAAATATTTCTGCCGCTCAGCCGGTGGCCACTTCAATAGTATTTCATACGTTTTAATTTCAATTAAATTGTATGGTATCTGAAGTTGGCTTTAGTCTGTAAGAACTAATCGAAGGGGTTAACTTTGGTCAGTATGATTTTCAATGTATACAAAGTATAAACATCTGGAAAAATTTTTAATAGTACCTTTAAGTCGTATGGTGTTTCGACAATAGTGCCAAGGTCCAAAAACGGTAACGAAAATTTAATTTCATTAATACATATAATGAAACCTAACAGGCCAATGTCTGTACATAACACATATTAAAGAAAAATTAATATGCAGGGTCTTTATTAGAGCAAAAGAAGCTAAATCAACAATTTTTAGAATTTGTGTCGGTTTGTCTGTTTGTCTGTCTGCATGTTTGCGCGCGCATCACTCGAAAGCTAATGCATACAAGAGGTCTAACTTATAGAAAGAAAAAATGGAGAGTTGCCACCTGTTCGAAAATTTCAGTTCAAATTGATAAGATAAAGTAAATATTCAAATGTGGCTATTAAAAGAAAGAGGTTTAAGAAGAATTACAGACGAAAGTATTTCTGTGGAAGGTTGCCACCTGTTTGGAAATTTTAATTGAATTTAATTGATAAGATAAATTGAATATTGCAATATGGGTATTAAATTGAAGAGGTTTAGGTAAGTTTACAGCTGAAAATATTTTTGAGGAGGATTGCCACCTGTTTGAAAAATATGATTAAATTACATTGATAAAATAAATGAAATAGTACAATACGGCTATCAAATGAAACAAAAATAAAACCCTTGAGGCGCAGTGAAGCAAGGGGGGTATTTGCTAGTTTCAAATAAAATGTGTTTATGTTGTGAATGAATTAACTTGAAGGTATTTAAATTCCTGAGTTGAGTCCTATGAACAATCTTGGTCGAGTGAACAGGCCTTGTGCGAATAAGTTCACTTTACCCGCTTCATGCGCTTACGTTAAGTTGACAAGCGTGGGCTATAAATTCAATTTCCAACACGGCCACTCCGAAACTCGTTCTATACCGAACTGACTCTCTCACCGACTTAGCATTCCGGTGTATAGAAAATATTTCGAGCATCAACATAAAATTCAAATATGGGGCTGCCAGATCATAGCCGCATTTTGCTAATGTGGCCACCATAAAAATATCATATCCCTACTACGAACTACTGAAGCTGTAGAAAAGATGATGAGAGGGA
Organism: Rhagoletis pomonella; assembly: GCF_013731165.1. NCBI lineage: Eukaryota > Metazoa > Arthropoda > Insecta > Diptera > Tephritidae > Rhagoletis > Rhagoletis pomonella. The sequence goes on along the minus strand of NW_023468243.1, from coordinate 1,476 downwards.
ACGTGACATCTACTACTCAGCTAATCCGGTTTCTTGTGTTTCAATTCTTTCTCGCCCCTACGTGTGCTATTCCAGTACGAAACCACGCTTCCTCAAATTTCATATATAAATATCACAAGTGCAACAGATAAAAGCGACGCCACATACAAATTCATAATAAATGATTTTTATATAAAATATTTTAACCGCAACGGACTGAGGCCAAAAAATTTAGATTTGTAAACATTTCCATTATGTTCTGGCAAGCTCCAATGCATGTATATATGTATGTATGTATGCTCATACTTACAAACCTGATTTATATCCACCCTTGTCAACGCATAAGCCGACGTGAATGAAAACCTTGACAAACAAAAAACTGTGAAGCAACAAGCGTCTTGGAAAAGTTGTAGCAAACTTTATCACTTCCGCACACAAGCCTCATTGCTGATTGATTTATGAGGAAGTATTAAATAAAGTATGTACTTTGTATCTACATATGTGCGTTTGTTTGTAAGTGTATTACCGAAAATACTGTTTTCACCAACTAGAAGTTGAATGAAGTTCTCGTAAGGTGAGGAGTAAAAGTGTGTTTCTTTTGATATGTTTTTTTTTGCAATAGGTGGTATATTTCGGCGTTGTAGTTAGTCCATTATTATGTACATATGTATATATGTACATATATGTTAGCTTAGAAGAGATATCCAAAAATTGGCGTAGTACAATAAGTGTTCAAGGGTTCAAAATATTTGTACACTTTTGCTCTTTTAAAAGCAGTGTGGTGATTTTTGAAATTCAATATGGTGGCGCCAGTAGAAGTGACACAATTCATCAAACTCACGAGTAACTCATACGCCATGTACGCATCTGACTGTCGAAAAAATAAATCTGGTAAAGCATCCGATTGCACATGTCAGTATGAATTCGAAAGCGTACTGTATAGCCGCAAGTTCGATTTGGAAAAGGTTCCAAGTAGTTGCTTCCTCCGATTTGGTTTTCGATTCAGAACCATTAGCCAGTGTTGCCACGTCTTCGGCACGAAAAAACGTCCCTTTTGGTCTGAAAAAACGTCATTTCCTACCCAAAAACGTCTTTTTCAAATGTATGCACAGAGAATTGCTCTTATTAAACTTTTATTGTATACAAAGGTACATAAGTATTTACGTAAGGTATACTAAAATATCATTTCGACAGAGCACATTTAAAATTCATTGTAAACAGCTTTGAGATCGTTATATAAAAATCATTTTATACATACACTTGTGAGCAGCTGATTAAGTCATCAACATTTTGATTGATTGTGGCTGTTTTTGTTCATTTAATGTTTATTATTTTTCCATAAAGGCCTAGCTTTTTATATAACAAACAAAATATAAATCCACATTTCAAACTTTGTGCAAAAGCTAGAAAAATTTTCAAAATTTCAGCTGGATTATCACCTTATTATTCCGATTTTTAGGATTTTTTTTGAGTATGCTATCAAGCCTATTAAATTCC
>NW_023468242.1:4237-6056 GCF_013731165.1 Rhagoletis pomonella | reverse complement strand
TTTGAGTGTTGGATAATTCTTGCTGGATTTTCGACGAACAAACCTATAGTTACATCCCGAGCTAATAAAAGGAAGGTAAAAAAACAAATTCTATCAGCTGTTCATCTAACTTGCAAGTTTCAGCAAATTTTCTGTTCGCGTACTATTCTGAATATTTTTCTCTTATGATGATAACATTTCGCCAGAATTTTGCTGTTGGATTTTTTTTACTGGAGATTTTAAACGAACGTACCTAATTTAAACAATGTATTATGTTCGAAATGCAACCGTGGATGCCAGCTGGCAGTGAAGCTTGCAAATTTCTTAAAAATCCTCTGCGCGATAAACTTGGTAAGTTTCTCTCTTTGGGCGAGTAAGATACCTTATTCTCTGAATTTTGTTGCTGGATAACTGCCTAACCAGAATGCTGAATAGGAATGCAAACGATGCATCGATATTTTTGAAACATCGATAATGGGGCACCGAAATTGCGTATATGGAAACTGTGCATTTAGACATTAGGTTTGTATAGTAACTTCTCCAGTAAAAGATTGCAGCCAGAACGTAAAAGCAAAATAGAGCGTAAAATTTACAAGAAGAGAAAACTAGCAGAAAAAGTTACTGAACGCAAAACTAGTAAAAACTTGCAAGTGAATAATTGTTGCACTGTTTTGATATTCTGCTGTAAACATTTTGCTATTTATAAATCAGTTTTAAATTCTTTGCTTTACACACAAGCACTTAAACAGTCCAGTACATCATTAATATTTTGATTTCCACTCTTTTTACTTTTGTTTACGCGTGACCAATTCAACAAATTGTAGCTTTTGACACACATGCATTCTTCTTCTTCTGCTAAATAATTTCTGCTAGTAAAAATTTCACTAGCAAGAATTTGCAGCTGCAAATTTTTTGGGTTATTATAATTTTTTCCAGTAAAAATTTGCAGGTTAGTACTGACTATTTGTTACTATATAAACCTAATATGAAGCTGTGGTTATGGTGTATTATTTCTGATTTAGCTAGCGAAATAGCTTGTGGCTGTGGTACTAAATTCTGTTTAGCCAGTAATTCTTGCTAATTTTTCCAAACGAACACAACTAATTGCTCATTGCATTCATTCGATTGCAGAGCAATTCGCAAACAGGTATTACCTGTTATCTGCTTGTCAATGAACATATTCTGAACAGAGGAAGCCGGCGCAGTTTCCCGCGCTATCAGAGTCTCAATTTTGCTAGTATCTTTGGAGTATATTGTTGCGACAAACCCTCCACCCACTCCCATGCTATGCGGCAGCATAACGCCTTCACACAATAACGTAGCAATTGCGGCGTCTACAGCGGAACCACCATCGCTCAGCATCTTCCTACAGATAAAACACATCTGAAATCGTGTTTAAATATTTTAAATCATAAAGCTACGACCTACCCTCCAATGTCAGCGCAGCCATCACCATTCGATACCACGGCTCCATAACCCAGCTTTAATGGCTCATACTGTTTACTTCTCAAACCAAAAATCAAACTCAGTGTAATGCCAATAATGGCTATAGATAGAATTATCCAAATAATGACGTATTTTCTGCACCAATCACTGAAATATGAATTTTGTGTTGTGGTTTTATTCTTTTGGTCGTGCAAATTTTTTGCCGAATGGAACACTTGAAATTTGGAAAAAATACAAGCAATTTTACAATTGAAAATAGAATGTATGTAAGTTTGCTGATTTGACTCCAACTGTCAAAACATGTACAGATGATTTTATTTTTTTTCGAACACTTTGGTAAACCTTCTGTCCTTTCCATCAGTCAGCAATGGCGATTTTGTTTGAATCGCTTCAA
>NW_023468242.1:0-4227 GCF_013731165.1 Rhagoletis pomonella | reverse complement strand
CTGCCACCAGTATTACGAACTTATTTCAACCAGAAAATAAATTTTTTTCTTTAATTTTTTTTTGCATCGAACTTTTTTCGACATACCTTGAATTACTTTATCAGATATGTACACACTAAAGTATTATTAATTTCATATAAATTTAATTACTGTCTTTCGTTTTGTTAGTTATGAAATAATTTTCACTTTAAATCGAAAATACGTTTCAAACCCATTTACTTATTATTAATTATATGGTAGGAGAGCTTCTCAAACCATATTGATGCAATTTTTTCATGTTAAGTCGTTGAAATATAACAAAATATCTAGATCCCGGGATCAGTCCCGGGATTGAATCAACGACATCCTGAAAATCCCGGGATCGTAAAAACCGAAAAAATTAACATCCCTACTCCCAATGGTTTTACCTTGTTATGTTTTTATCATGGTACTAACACTGTAAAATTTTTATTGAAGGTATATTTTGAATTGCAAATTAATTATTTCTCAATTTATTTATTTTATTACATTTTATATTTGTTTCCATATTCTGCTGTGGTGGTCCCATATTCGAGCTCCGTCAGACATAGTAAATTCAAAATGATAATATGAAATATCGATCTTCCTTTTATTTATCCTCAATTCAAAAAAGTATTTGCGAGGTGCAGGATATTTAAATAGAAACGCGTTTAAAGAAAACAATCTCCTTCATTACTCCTGCATTACTTATCAACTAGTTTCAAGTTAGCTTTCTGTAGGGATGTGTTTCTTTTTGTTTTCGTACGTGTTTATCCGTACTGTAGTGTTTTCGGACGGTACTACCTCTTACTGCCAATATAAAAGTATTACATATATGGTTAGGGCCTTTGTGAATTAAGGTAACGATATGTATTTTCATCTGAAATTTGGTAGATATTTCTGAATTGACGGACCATATTTTCCAAAGATACATATTCCGAGTTTTATAAGAGAAATAAATTCGCAAACCAGGAGTAGTTGAAAAAAACAAAACTAAGGATAAGCAATGGCAAACTTCCAATGAAACAGCTTCTCACTAAAACGATTCGCCGTTCAGAGGCGACGTAGAACTGCAAGTCCCTCCCCTGCCCCCAAGCTGCGCCCCACAAATATGAGGAGAAGCTCGGCCAAGTACTAGGAAATGTGTAAGCGCCAATTATTTACATATTTATTTATTTTATTTATCTAAAGAAACTACATAGATCCATCTCGATAATTCGAAGACTATATTCTTATTCGAGGGGAAAAATCCTATAGGAATCACCTCTCAATCAATGGCTCCGTTGCAAAATTTCGCAACTTTTAATAGCTAAAAAATATTTTATGGCAAAATGTATAGCTTGCCATCGAATAGTTAAAATGTATAACGGTTTATTGTAAAAATACTTATTACATAGTGCTTTAAGGCCATACAAAATATTACTTACTTACTAGGTAAACTAATTTAAATCCAATTTAATTGTAAAATATGCGTGTCCCTTAATCGTTAAGATGTCATCACCCTTATTCCAGAAGCATGAATGTGCAAATTTATCAGTTAGTTTTAAGCTATTTAGTTGACTTGATTAACCTTTGGATGTTCTATGTTATACTAAAATCCAGAATACCATGCGTACACGGAGACCGCATATTTTACAATTTCAATTGCATAAATGTAGAGTTACAGCCCGATTCTGTGCACTTGATAAATTGAAAATCTTTATAATTTGTCATTTTTTTATTATTTATCAAGAATTGGTATTCTAGCACAGAAACCAAAAGCTTTTTTCTTGATAAATTATCAAGATTGAAAATGCTATTGACAAATTGAAATTTCATGTGAAATGTAGACATTTTGTATATTAATAAATTTGTTTCTAACAATTAAATACTCCATGTGCCGGCATTTGAACCTGCGACACACGGAATTATAGTCGACATCTCTAGCTACTCGGCTACGACAGTCAAAAGCTTTGTTGCTTTTAAATCCATATTTTTCATATGTGACAATGAAATCAGTTCCACACATGTGGAAATCAGTTCCACTTATGAGGAAATCGTAGAGCTTTTTGTTTTATAAATATTGACACAGAATACGAGGGAAGCTTTTACTTGATAAAAATCTTGATAAAATTTCTTTACAAAAAATTTATCAAGAAAACACAGAATTGGGCCGTTAGACAACATGAAAATTAAGAATAGAACAGAAATTTATTATAATGGATAACGTTTCTACAAGAAATACGGAAAAATGTAAACCACAGTTGAAAGTCTACTAAACTTTTAATTTGACTGAAATCTCCCAATGAGAGTATTCGCAAGGCACGATACATCGAGGAAGCAAAGTTATATTTCATTTTGAGGTGAAGTAACAAATTCTTGCTGGATAAATTTTTGCTAGCACATGGTTGCATTTTTGTCGAAAATACTTTTAATAAATAAGTTCGTTAAATTTTAATGTGCATGAACTTGTGCGATTGACTAATGAAATTAGCAAGTCAATTTTTTGTTTATTTTAATTAATTTCAATGATTTGAACGGCACTTGGCTGTATTCGTAATCGAAGCGCAGTCACAATCATAGTCGATATAGGAAACTCGATAATGAACACCACAAAGAAGTTGAAAAGTTTGTATTTTGTGAAAAGTCAGAATAAGAAGAAATATACCATAGATCCGGTTGGTCGTTCACTTGCAGAGACAACAATGAAAAGGGTACCAAATTTCTAAGTAAATATAATTTTTGCTATTCAACTATTCAAACCATTTTTTCGTTTTATTTTCTTTGCCTTCGCTTGAGTACTTTTAGAAATCGTTTAAATAACCTAAATAAAGCAAAATAAAAAAAAGCTACATACTCTAAAATACATAAATCAAATAAGTCTCGCTAAGTAATAAAAATGATTGCCCAAAATTCTATTGTCACATTCACCAATTCAATCGATGTGAATCAAAAGTTAAATGGAAGTGCTAATGCGGGCCGATGATTGCTTACTACTAAACACTTTTAAGAGAGTAATTCCGAATTTCCATTCGGCACTGAAATTACAAAAAATTGGAGGTATTTAAAAAATGCCATGTGGAAATGTATTTAATGACTATTTTTTTTTTAAGGTAATGAAACGAATTTTTTTCAAATGCCCAACTTTGTCATTACAATTTTTGCCATTTAATCCCAAGTGGAAATCCAGCATAACGCTTTTGATTCGACTCTGTGATACACATGAATTTAATATTTCTATCAATTTTTTTTGTTGTTGCAGGTTTTTGAACTTCTTCATACACTGGCTGAAAAAAAAACTTTAAAAAATAAGCAACATGGCGGCGAGGCTCTTATCATCAATCTGCAAGAGAAAAGAGAGGCTAGTGTTGATACATAAGCTGTGAAGCAAATGTTAGGGGGCATTAGTTTTGGTGCGGACGATGTATCTTTGCGAACGGAACGTATCAGCTTTCAATCCCAATTGGTGGTAACACTACTATATATGCGTCTTTCAGACTGAAGTGTTCGCAATATATGTATGTATGTGGCTACTGCTGCCTGGGTATACCGATGTCAAATAAAGCGAAGCTAACGCACTTACTAGAGCTGGTTCGGTGAAGAAATTCATCTAATTTTGCTCGAGAGGGTTTGAGCAGTGGAAAGGGCAAAACTTCTAGGAAAATGGGGCAAGTAGGATGTCAGATACCGCTAGATCTTCTACCCGGAGACGAGATTCCACGGACAATACTATTTGAAAAGAGATTCAGTATAAAAGTATGTATGAAAACAAGATGGGTAAAAAAAAAAACAAATCACCCAAAAAGGTTAATCCCAAGAGGAGATATTTAATTTTACCACAGGGTCTCGTTTCAGCCTACTGTATGCCGATTCTGTAAGTCGGCCATAGAGACACCTTCTAGTCGAATGTGATGCCATTTCCCGATGTGATCTCAGAATGAGCTTACTCATTCATTAGCCCCTAAAGCCCTTTCGATCTTCTTGATGGCCTTCGACCGAACAGAACCAAAGGTCGCAGTGCACACCTCATATAAATATCTATCCATCTAACTAATTTCTCTAGCAGAACGAATAAAATAAATTTATATATATATATATGTAAAAAGTGAAAGGAAAAATCCATACTTAAGTATTTAACAAGAAAAAATAGAAAAATCAAAAACGTATGCAAAATCAAGTGCAAAAGCACGTGAGCGCTTATAAGTATAATTGCGAATATGCATACAAGTACGCATGCACTTGAAAAGTAGT